>NW_027526288.1:8098868-8145964 GCF_048455015.1 Haemaphysalis longicornis | reverse complement strand
TCTGGGGGACTGCTCCATCATCTGTTACCTGGGGCCCCAAGTAAGCCTTGCGCGTGCGTCGTGCATGTGCGTGTGTGTAACTGCCGTATTATATGCAGTTAAGGTACAGTAAAGTACAGGAGGTGGTGGTACAGTGAACTGTGGCTAAGGCGTCTGTTGTGAATTACCATTTGAACTTTTATATGTGGCATATCCAAAACGTAGATTAGTGTGGTGTTTCAAATGAAAACTTTTGCTATACATATCAACATTCCGCAATATTGCGGCAACATGTACACAGGCAATGTTGTTAATATGTTTTGTGTGAGCATTGCTAAATGTGTAGAAACTGCGGATCACATTTAACCACACTTCCGAAATTAATGACGTTGCGTGTACATCGCAAACATGGAAGTCTGCTGTATGGGATCATTTGAATTTTTGGGCAGCTTATGTAACCCCCCCACAATAATCGCTTAACATTATAAATATGACATTTGCCAATGTTTGGCAACATTGCTGCAACGCAAAAAAAAAAGTGTATTCCATGGGCACCGTTGCCCATGGATGCGTTGTTTTTAAACGTTGCATGAATGCGTCCAACATTGGCCCATATTTGGCAACATGCACATCTTTGCCCATGCATTGTTTGTAAAAATGTTGTAAATGTTGTTGAATGTGTTCAACGTTAGCCCACATTTGGCAACATTGCTTCACGTGAAAAAGTGCGCATACGGGCATCGTCGCCCGTGTGTTATTGGTAAACGTTGCGTAAATGTTGTTGAATTTGTCCAACGTTGGCCCACATTTGACAACATTGCTGTGACGTGAAAAAACGTGCATAGGGGCAACGTTACTTATACGTTGTTTGTAAACGTTGCGTGAATGTTACAGAATGTGTCCAACGTTGGCCCGCATGCGGCAACATTGTCACCATGTTGCATAACATTGCCTACCGTTACACAACATTAGCCACATGGGGTGGTGGTGCACGTTTCAACCTAATCACAACTCCCCCGTTCCAGTCCAACCCTGCCAATCCACTCGTGCTCTTGCCCCCTTTTTTAACCACCCCGCTTTCGAAACAACTGTGCTCTTCTCCCGCGTGCGAATGGCGGCGGGAAGAGGGAAAGGTGTGGGGGGAAGGGCTTCGCCCCGCCGTGATTAATGGCACATGCACTGAAAAGAAGAAGCAGAAGAAAGTTGCTGTTGGAGGTTAGGGGAGGATGAGATAGTGATACGCAACTGTCCGGCGATGCAGAACAAGAGAGAGAGAGATAGAGAGAGAAAAAATAGCCCGACGTTGCAAGGGCTGGTGATTGGGAGGAAGCGGAGTGGAAAAGGGGTCATGGTTAGAGAAATACAAAAGTAGTAAACAGGCTGTTTTACGGGTCTGTATGTGAAGGTATTGTTATCACCCTGTGGAGTTTTCACAGCCACGTGTTCGTCTCGTTACTCCTGCCTCTCGCTCCCGTGAAGTGCCGCCGCCAGGGCGTTCCACAGCTATGCGCGACGCCGATGCTCCAGTAACCGCCCCGGCCAAGTCAATGTCTTTCTTGAAGCATTAGCAATTTATTTTGTGTGTGTAACGTCTGTGGATTCGTGTTTTAGAGAAAACTAAGTGTGAAAGTCACCAAAAAACTATGAATTTACTGCGTGTGCTTAAACGTCGCATCACTGAAAAAATTGATATCGGAACTCTATTGAAATCATAAGGTGACGCCCAGATTATGCTCTTTGCAGCTATCTTTTAAAACATAGTTCGGAATATCAGCATTTTCAGAGACGTAATTACATGCTTTTCTGCTGTTTGAACTTTATAAAACATTACGATGATACATACCTTTGCTGTAAAAAATATCTGCATAAATTCAGAGAATTTTCTACTAATGTGTATCATTCTTCTCCCGATTTTCCAGAGTGTGAGTTCTTTACAGCGAAATATGGCTGCGAGTCGCGAAAGACGTAATATTTTTTCTCTTTTGAAGTTTCGGTTTGTTTCTTTTCGCAATGATGTAAATTTATACCATTATAATGATGAAGGACCTTTACTTTGCTAATTATATTTTATTTTTCCGAAAATGCAAGCCGTACTGCACAGTTGGTGCCTTTCGTTATTTTTATTTGCATTGCCAACGTCCATTTTCAGACATTTTTAGTTTATTCTTTGGCTTTGCGGAAAATCTATAAGATTCATATTTTTAATTTTGCCAGATCCTTTTTGTTAAAGGAGCACTGACACGAAAATTTTATGTTACACTTTTATTGCTTTTATTGATGCTTAATGGCCTACCTGAAACAGCACTTCAAATACTTCAGCGCACGAGTTAATTACACTGAACGGCTTGAAAATCGTTTGCTTCAAATTCCCGCGCTTTCATTCCGAACGGCGCATATGACAGAATCCCTGATTGACCTCACCGTTTTGTGCGGACATCACCAGCGCCCACTTGAGAGGGTGTCGCGCCCACTCGCCGCTCGTGGGGCCGCGCGCGTGAAGTGACGTCACGAGTTTTTGACGAGCGCTGTCGCGTCACTTCTTTTGGCTTCACGGGGTGATGTCACGCTGATGTCCATTTGCTGAGTGCCGCTCCGCGTGCTGCTCCGTCGGCGCGATAAATGAGATCCAATTGAACTATGTTCTTAACATCGCAGGCCGCTAATATTTCAGCCGGGGTATTCTGTTGAGTGAAGGAAGCGAACTGTCCAATAATATCAACGCTGAAAATTGTTGTCAGTGCTTCTTTAAAATATTATTTTTTCGTGTTTTGTTTTGTTTTTCAAAATTCTGTCGAACCAATTATCTCCATTTACGCTATTATAACGATTTCAGTTAGAATTTCCGTCAAGTCTGCATTTTTGTGAGAATGCAAGGCGTTACACGGTTTCTCGCCTTTTTTGCTGTTTATTTCGTATTTTGGATATTATTTTTTAGTTATTCTTCGGTTATGAGGAGGGGAGGGGGGGGGGGCATGTATAAGATGCATATTTTTGATGTCACGTCATTTTTGTTAAAATGTTTTTTTCTAATGTTCTTATTTTCTGGTTTTTCAAAATTCTATCCGACCAATTGTCTCCATTTGCGCTATTATAGCAACTAAAGGTGGAACTTCCGCGAAATGTGCATCCGTTCTAATTTAATAGGTTGTGAATGGCTATATAACTTCACAGAAGAGCAGAAATGTGGATATTATAGCATAGCATTGTTTGCTGAGTAGCTCAACACCCAGAACCGTGTACCGCCCTGCATTCATGAATTATTATATAATTGGCAGAAGCAACACATCCACTTTTTATAATGGCGTAAATCGAGGTAATTGGTTGCAGGAAATTAAAAAAAAAATATATATATGTGAAAATGAACCTAGGCGATCGAAAATTTCCACTAAAATGAAGACAAAAATTAAAAAAGCCAGGAAAAGATCAACCGGTATACGAAAAGAAAAATCACGAAAACGAACCAAGCCCTTAACGTGCTGCGTTCGCGCGAAATGTGTAATTGACTGAGTTAACACGTTCAATCGTAATATTTAACGTGAGCAGAAATAATTAGTTGAACAAAATTACAAAACAACAATTACAAATTACAAATCACCTATAACAACGACATAAACATGAATAAAAATGGTCAGAACTTACCGCGTAATGCCGAGTACGCGCACAAAATGCGGAATCGGCAGAGGTAACACATTTAATTGGTATATAATAACAATTGATAGTTATAATTCGTCGCAGGGAATGCAAACAAAACATACATACAAAAACAGAACGAACTTGAAGTATACACGAAAAGAACTTGAGAAACAAATAAATGTGTATCTTATCAACTGCCCTCAAACACCAAAGACAAAAATGAAACAATTCTTCACAGGATGACGGAAAGACGAATAAAGAATTGTGAAAAGCACCAGCCGTGCACTGCGCCTTGCATCGGCGCCAATATGCATAATTGGTGAAGTTGAGGCCATTAATCGCAATACTAGTGCAACTACACAAGATCGGCGAAATGAAACCAAGCAAAACTATAAAAAAAATAGGTCTCGGGCCATGTCCACTAACGTCAAATCCGGGGAGGAGGGGGGGGGGGGGGAGCAGGCAGTGTAAAAATGTATCCTTGATGCCTTGGCGTTTTTTGCCCACGGATATGTAACAGTGGGGGGCAGAGGTATGCAGCTTTGCTGTAAAAGTTTCGTTTCTTTCAAGCACAAAGCGTTCTAGTGCGAGGCATTGCAAAACGAGTGTCCCGGTGTGTTCTTTTAGCACGCGTTAGGTACGTTCTGGCACGAGCCGTTGCAAAGCGAGTGTCCCGGTGTTTTAGTACTGTGACTAGATCGACGACGACATGAGACGACGACAGCCCAAGTCCCTAAGGGGTTTCGCCCCTAATAAAGTAACTCATCTTATTTAGAATCAATAAATCAATACTCCAGTAAGGCTATAAAAAAAGCCCAGGACGAATAAAAGCGCCGTGAGAGTTGAATAAGTATTGCTATACAATTCTCTGAATGTGTGCCCATCTGTTCACCTTTTAATAGTAATCTGCGCAGAGTGAAACAGGAACAGGCTGCATTTTAATTGTGGCGCTGAGCATGAAAGGGGCCGACGAGTCAACATTGTGCTGAGAGACGCAAACTGTCATCGGTCAAATACACCGTCTTGTCGTCCTCGTTATGGGCATGCATATTAAAGTTAGTTGTCCTGACTTTCACATTTCAGTTCTTTTAGCGCGGCAAGGGAAGGCGATTCTGAGTGCACGTAGTCGTTCTGCAGTAAGCCCGTATTTTTATTAATTAATCAATTATTATTTATTTATTTGTTTATTTATTTGCATAACTACATTCCCCCAAAGGGCATTGTTGTAGGAGATACAACGAAGAATATGTACAGTCCGAAAATGGACTTGACAATCTCACACTAAGGCATATTACAAGCATAAAAATATACAGAAACATTTATTAAACGATTTCAGGCAAGAGCGTTTTTGAACGCCAAAGGACAGCAAAGACAAGGGGTAAAAAATAAACAAAGGTAAAGGAGGGAAACGGCGAAAGAAGAAAAAAAAAACAGACATCGTACACACAACCAGTCACAGGGGTTATAAAAACATTGCAATAACCAGCACTGCGCAGTAGTGATAAAATATGCAAAAAAACAAACAAAAAAATTAAAGCTGGAACAAATTCACGGCAGTGAAAGTAATTTTTTATTAGTTTATTTGGGAGTGCCCACCAATATCACTAGGCCTTCTTGGGTGGTGCACTATAGAAGCACAGGGCGACACACAGACGGAGAAAAGGATGCTGCGTTCTATGCGTTACGACGTTATCTGCGACAATATCTTGTCACTTAGAGTGCTGTCCTGGCAAGTTTCTCACATTTATTTTAGATGCAGAGCATCTGATTCACCCGCCTTGTCCCTCCGTCGTCGGCGTTGTCCGCCCCTCCCCCATTCTCCTTGCCGCGCCAGCTGTGCTCTCCGCCGCTCACCCCCTCTCCTCTCCGATAGCGAACACTCTCTCGCGAGGTGCATAGGATTGGATTGGCTTGGATTAAAGTGGATTGTGTTGGATTGTTGCGTCATAGCCGCGGCAGACGCGCTGGGGCCGGCGCATGTGCAGTACTCTCTCTTCCGCGGTTTCCTCTCCTTCGGGCGCGCTGCGCATATAACCGGTGTGCCGTTCTCCGGCGAAGCAACCACGCTTGGCTCAAACACCTAGAGTCCACGCCGCTTTACAAGTATGCCAGCGTCGTCATCGGCTGGGACCGGCTTACGCAGTCCCCTCAACGTTATGCGCACTATAAAACGCGGTCCCTTCGCCGCTCCGCCTATGCGTCGCATCTACACAGGGGTTCCCGCGAGGGGAGGTGCGAGTTTTTTAAGAAGGATAAAGAAAAAAAAAACAAATTCAGAGAGAAAAGGCAGTAAATAAAAATTAATCCGCACACAGAAACAGAATGCAGTTTTACGCGCCCTAACTAGTCCACTTTCTTGTAGCTCTCCGCTTCCTTTGTTTTCTGTTCTACTCGGCAAAACTGAAGAGCAGCTCCGCTCACTAAAACTAAACTCACAAACTAAAAGCTCTGTCCTCGTTCTTTTGCGCACGTTTTAATTTTTTGAAGCCATGATCCAACACGCCCAACAAGGCATTCTATTAGGTTAACAAAGGCCGCACCCACGCAGGAGGCCACCCCGGGGAGAGGGCTTAGCAGTTGTTCTATTTGACTAGTCTTGTTCTCCTTAGGCTGGCTTGTTGCTGTGCGGGGTGTGCTGCCAGGCTTGTGGCAATGTCGAGGAAATGGAAGGCACACAACAGAGGTTCGATTTCTTCCACGTGGACGAAATCGCCGCGGGCCCATGCGCCCGACACAAAGGAATGCCGCCGCCAACACGATCATTGCGGATGACGCGAGCTCATGCACGACACCAATAACTTAGTGAGGCTAGAAAGAGTATTGGCTATGATCAGGAATCTGCCTGCCTGACCTGTTAAAATTCTGTTCTGAAACGTAAACGAAGCCTGTTTGTGTACTTTTTTAATTATACAGAATGATAGAGCAATAAATGAGCGTTTTTGCAAGTTTTTCCTGAACAAAACAGTCTTTAGTTCGCGGTCAATCTTCAATCAAAGGTCCCATAGTTGTGGTATATTTTGATTAACACAAAGAACGGCGATGAGATTTACCCGCTTACTAAAAAAAATGAAATAAAAACGAATTTCATTTATGGGACAGCTGGTGGCCATTCTGAAAAAAAAAAATCTTAGAACAGCGCAGCACTTGGCTTTAATGAAACGCACAATGCGCGGAATGGCGGTATTATTTTATTCTAGGCTGTATCCACTCTACATGTAGAAATATTGTGTGATAATCCAACAAATGAGGGACTAAAATAAACAGATCTGTCGCCGAGTTTGGTTGCGCCATCAATCGACCCGGCACCACGTGTTTCTTTCGTTTTGAGAAACGTTCAAACGCTCACGGTTCCTTTTAGATTTCATGGGGGATCTACACGCTCAGCGTGACACTCCTCCACATGCATTTCTGCAGTTTATCGAGAGCTGTGTCTCTAAATGATCACACATCGATGTAGGGTGCCCTGCTGTCTGCCTCTGAATAACTTCAAATCCAGTACAGGTGCCGCCCTTTGTTTCGTTATATTTCCCGGTCTGGGGTGCTACCTGGTCCTGTGGTATATCATCAGCGGATATCAGAGAGGCTACACCAGATAGGCGATGCCTAAGAAAACGGCATCCATTCACGAGAACAAGATTGGCCCCTTTGGTGTAGCATTCGGCGAAAACTTCCCGTACTGGGAGAGGCCCTCGTCCTGCAGTGGACAGGCTGACGATGGGGATTTCATTTATGTACGTGCGTCGTGCTTGCGTGTGTGTGTAAATGACGTATTCTACGCAGCTAAAGTACAGGAGGCGATGGTACAGCTAGTGAACTGCAGCTAAGGCGTCCGTTGTGCATAACCATTTGAAATTTTATAGGCGACGTAATCCCTCCAAAACATGGGTTAGTGTGGTGTTCACATAATAAATAAATGGAAAGCTGCTATACATTCAACATTCCTCAATATTACGGAAACCTAGATAAACATGCACACAGGCAATGTTGTTTCTGGATTTTTCGTGGGCATTGTAGAAACTGCGCATCACATTTAACCACACTCCCGAAATTAACGTATCCCGATGTTACATGTACTACATCGCAAACATTCAAGTCTGCTGTACGGGATCATTTGAATTTTTAGGCAGCTTATGTAACTCCTCATACAATCGTTTAACATCATAAATATGACATTTGCCAACATTGCTGCAACACGAAAAAAGCGCGTAAAGGGCAACGTTGAAACGTTGCATGAATGTATCCAATGGTGGCCAACATTTGGAAACATTGCTGCAATGCAAGAAAGCGTGCCTGTGGGAAACGTTGCCTATGCGTTGTTTGTAAACTTTGCGTGAATGTTGTTGAATGTGTCCAACGTTGGCCCACATTTGTCAACTACACACAATAAAACCCCAGATAGGCAAATACATGACAGACAAACAAAATAGGTTCAATGAAACATCCATGTGCAGGCTTCGAATAGGCCATACACATGGCACACATTCGTATCTCCTAACTGGTTCATTACCCCCAGTCTGCAACAGATGTGCCGAGCGGCTTTCAGTACTACATATATTAATCGAATGCAAATCCTTAAACGATGTGAGACAGCGACACTTCCCTGATTTATACAAGTACAGAATTCCACTTCATCCCTCTTTATTTTTAGGAGACGAACCAGTGGTCACGAACAAACGTGTATTATCATATCTCGCCGAAGCCGATTCTTTAAATCTCATCTCATACCACATGTAACTTTCGGATCTCTCAGCATTAAGAGAGCTACCGAGGGTTATGCACCCATCATGGTCACCTTCATCCACCATTATGACCATCTTCATATTTTTAATATCAGGGCCCCTTACACCCATATATTAAGCCCTTTTAGTATTAGGATCATACTCATAACATACACATTTTAGACACTAAAGTGACAGCGAAGGACCACTAAATATTATCTTGGCGCTCTTTGGCCTTGGCTGCCCTTGCGCCATAAACACCCACATACTACTACTACTAACATAGCTGCAACGTGAAAAAAACATGCATACGGGCAACACTGCCCATCTGTTGTTTGTAAACGTTGCGTGAATGTTGTTGAATGCGTTCGACGTTGGCCTACATTTGCCAACATCGCTGCGACGTGCAAAAATGGGCATACAGGCAACGTTGCCTATACGTTGTTTGTAAACGTTGCGTCAATGTTGTTGAATGTGTCCAACGTTAGCCCACATTTGGCAACATTGTCACCACGTTGTGTAACGTTGCCTAACGTTACACAACATTGGCAACACGGCAGAAACGTTGCGGCAACAATTTGTGCTACTAGGGTAATTACTTCACGAGCGGGTGGGTGAAGTCCCTGTCGGCTAAACAGCTACAAGACGACAAAGTGCTTCTGCTCGGAGAGGTAAGCAGCCGGGATCTTTTTTACTATTTCGTCAGTTCGGAAATCTTGCACGGAATGCTCGAAATAGAAACGGTCGCGCTAGAACAACTCTTCGCTGTTGCCGGTTACGTTTTGAGACACGATCAACAGTGACGAGCGCTCGCGCAGAGATGTGGGCAAGTAAAAAGTCTCTTGTTTTCTATGTCAAGTTGGCGCATGCGTAGTAGGGCTCCTCTGCCGTTCCTGAATCAGGTAAAACATCCCCTTCGCGAGGGGCACGATCAAATGCAGAGCATTTCTGGGGGCGCACGACGTTTAGTAGTTTGCGTTACGTTAATGTTGTTGCACTTGTGGCAACTGCAGACGAGAGAGCGCTCGTCAGCAGTAATTTGAACGAGTCAACGATATAAGGTGCGTTCGTAGCGTCCCATTCTGTGTCGGCTTTGTGGCGCAGTGGGTAGAGCACCATGTACATTGTGTTCCGCCCGCAGGGTCGAGGGATCGAAACCGGGCGCCGGATAGTATTTTTTTTTATATAGTAGGGAGGGGTTCGGTGCGGACTACGGACGTCAACGCAGGTGACATCGTGAGATACTGAAATGCTCTGCATTTAAAACTTGTGCATTGCATTTTTTTCTCTCGCAGGTGAACCATTCGCAAAGGTTGCGGGACCAGCCTCTGCATGTGTGGATTTTGTGCCAGAAAAGCGGGGTCGTGCTCACTGCACCTGTATGATAGGAGCAGGTGAGGCCTGTTCTCATGTTGGAGCCTGCCTGTATGCAGTTGAAACAGGTGTGAAGATGAAAAACGCTACAAGCTGCACCTCAAAAACGAACATCTGGCTTCCTGTGTACGTGGAGAAGGTGGAGTTCAAGAGGCTAAAGGACATCGACTTCACTTCGTCGAGAGGGAAGAAGCGAAAACTGGACGACATCAACAGCAGCAGTTCAGCAGTGAACGAATAAAAAAACGAATGGACATCCCACCAGCAACCCAAGAGGAGCTCGGCGACCTGTACAGAGCATTTCAGAGCACAGGTGTCACACCTGCAGTATTTTCTGTGCTTCCAGAGTATTGCGAAAGCTTTCAGGAGCCTGTAAAAACACAGCCTGCCCACTTGAGGAAGCTGTGTCTCGAAGAGAACTTGGAAGACAACCTCGACACGCTTTTGAAGAAGGCTGACGACTTTCTTGCCACTTTTTCCATCAGGGACGATACAGTGAAGACAGTTGAGGCTGCAATAAGGCAACAAAGTAACTCGCCAGACTGGTTGCTTTACCGTGCTGGCAGAGTGACTGCGTCAGTGATGAAAAGAGTGTGCCACACGACTGTGCAGAGTCCTAGCTTATCACTGGTAAAATCAATTTGCTACCCTGAAAAAAATTCCCTCAGAGTTCCTGCCGTCATGTGGGGCTTAGAACATGAGCAAGATGTTTTCGAAGCTTACAAAGCCAAAGAAGCTACAAAGCACCAGAATGAGTGCCCTGGACTCCACCTGAGTGCTGCTTACCCGTTCATCGGCGCAACACCGGATGCCATCACCTCGTGCAGCTGCTGCGGGAGAGGTGTTGTGGAATTTAAGTGCCCATTTTTGCTAAGAGATGCTCAAGATATCACCACCAGCATTTCATGTCTGAGTTACACTGGCGGAAAACTTCAGCTTTTGGACAATCGTGCGTACTACTACCAAATTCAGACTCAGATGACAGTGTGCCATGTCGACTTTTGCGATTACACTGGCGGAAAACTTCAGCTTTTGGGCAATCGTGCGTACTACTACCAAATTCAGACTCAGATGACAGTGTGCCATGTCGACTTTTGCGACTTTGTGGTGTGGGGACCAAATGTGCTGCACATCGAGAGAGCGAGACGCAATGATCAGTTCTGCAGAAACATTTTTTTTTCTTCCGCAAGACAGTTTTTCCGGAACGTCATTCTGCCCGAGTTGCTCAGCCGATACGAGGCGAGACAGAAGTCGTGAAGAACAGCCAGCAGACACAGTAGAGTACTGCTTCTGTTGTGGACCGGACACAGGCAAGATGGTAGCTTGCGACAACGAGGCGTGCAGCTACAAGTGGTTTCATTTCTCCTGTGTCGGACTGAAACGGGCACCAAAAGAGAAGAAATGGTTTTGTCCCGAGTGCAAATAAGACAAGGAGGCTAATGTCAGGCTTCCACAGTTTATTTCACCACAGCTGTGCCTGCCAGTGTGAAGCAACAGACTATCTTGATGAAATTTGCTAAAAGAGCACGCTAATGTTTCTTGTGACTTGCAGTCTTAAAATAAAGGACCACGTGGAGCGACAGTGTGTCGCTCAAGTGTAACTGAATGGATGCAGTGGGCTAATACGAGCGACGAGCTGTTGCTGACACCCCTTCATACACTGACTTCTTTATTAAGCCCTCAGTGCCATGTTTCCCAGACAACATTGAACACACGCAGCATCAGAATACAAAAATGTGTTGAAACTGCATTGTACAATAATTGTATTACTGCCAACCTACAAACAACACCGAAGTAATGAATCTCAAGTACTGCCAACCTACAAACAACACCGAAGTAATGAATCTCAAGAAGTCACATCACGTGCAGTGGCAAGGGCAGTTGCACAAATTTGTAAATTCAAAGAGTTGTAAATGTAATGCACGACACACAGAATATGGTACGCCTGAAGCACAGCAGCGCAAAAGATCCAAATAAAAAGGTAAATGGTCACCTTGCCACTTTAGAGTCGTTGGCTGGCAAAAGAGCATTCTGCCAAGAATGCTGCTCTACACATTTCGAACAAAACAAACAGCAGAAACAGAACTAAAAAATTCGAGCGTAACCACAGTGGCACTGTATTGACAGCTGTCAATAGCTTATTATAGGAGGCACTCTTATCTCAGCAAGAGGTTAACAGAGGAACAGCATACGCATAGATTGACTTCGGATTAACAGCGGTATTGGCGACTCTCCATTTGGACTTGTTTATAAGATATAATATATAACAAATTCGGGGGCAGCGCATAATCGGAACGCTGCCCTAATCAGTTACATAAAATGAAATTATTTCGCCTGCGGGGACCACAGCTGGGGCCATCTCAGTTCTCACCTGAAAAGAAGCAGAGAAGGCACGAGATCAGGAATCTGCTAATTGTACACACGGCAGAATGCTTTATCTCCATTTAAAGGAACCATGAAGACAAAATTCAAGCTCGTTTCAATCAAAGGATTTAGCTTTAGTACTCGGTGCTTGGCCGGCAGCAAGTGACCCTTTACTCCTTGAGAAATTAAACAATTTAAGCCAGAATTTCAATTCTCCACTGAATCATGTTTCATGGCTTCAGCAATGGCGTATTTTGGGCAGGTACCAAAAACAAAAGGTAGGATGTTGACTGGGGCTGCCGCCATCTCACAGACACCCCCCTTTCGTCCGCCTGTTTACTGTTTGCATCCCTAGGTGGCACAGCAATACTGCTCAAGGACTGCTCTTCACCCTCAGGTACTGACTGGGCTTGCACACCTGCCGTATTTTTGTTATAGTTGAGAGTAATCATTCACTAAAACAAGTACAGCTTGAATAACAGGATTTATGTGGCTGTGCTGCTTATGTCAGATGGCCAGTGTCATGTCAGAGAAGCCCAACGCGTCAGACAGCTGTGTTTAGGCAGTGTCGATCGGCAAAGTGCCACACTAACTGCTTCCTAGGTTTATGCGTTCATTCATAACCTCTACTGTTTATTTACCCCCCCACTCTTACGGCTATAAAAAGAATAGGCAGAAATTCAAGCGCAAATAGCTTGTTCTGCAAGCTTATATAATATAGTCCCTGTTTAGTTCCCGTTGGATTTTTCCAGCCTCAGCCAATTGCATAATACATGGTACGTTTGGTGTGGTAAAGTAGCTGGGAGATGCACATGTATTCTGTTTTCCTTATTACACAGGTTACTTGAGTGAAGCTTGCATTAGGGTGGTGTAAGTGTTGTTCTAAGGAGGCATTCTTTCGAATGAACCAAACTTGCATTTTGTGTTCATGGCCCCCTTTAAAATACAGCGAGACATCCCACGCACTACATGCAAATGCTGGTGTACGCATGCAGCAGTGCGTCCACAAGCAGCCTTGCAGCTGCTGTACAGGCAGCTCCCAGCATTGCAAGAATAATTTGCAGCTGCTTCCTCTGACAAAGTGACCGGTGAGAACACAGCGACCGGTGTTCAATTAATTATGAATTAAAAGAGGTATTGCGAGCTCGCAAGGACAAGCCAAGCAGTCGTACTTAACCAGCCTGCAAAGAAATGTGTCAGATTGTAGGGCAACACACACACGAAGCACTCGCAGCTGCTCACTCGTGTCCTTCAAGTGGGACAGTTCTGTATCGGTATGCCGCTCTACCGTCTCTTCCTCTGTACTATTGGCATTTATTAAGTGCACCCATTTGGTTGCTGGCAACACCATGACGCCATGATGTCACGTGGTGTAAACACTGTTTTGTTGGAGGAACCAGGCAGACCATAAACCCCACCCCCTGACAGAAAGAGGCGGCAGCTCACAGAGAAGAGTACTTGTGAGGAGGCCACCCGATCACGTTGCCGTTGGCGTCCTCCAGGTAGCACCAGCAGTCGTCTTCCACCCGTGCCTCCTGCCTCCTGCATGGACAGCACCCCAAGTGGTGGTGATGCATAGGTGGGAACACTTGAGCCTGGGGGGCGGTGCACGACAACAGGGTGATTTCACGAGAGATCGAACATGCCTGCACACGCGCATTTTTACATTATCCCATATTCTTATGAGTTATGCGCAAGCCAAATACTAGCTTAAAACTGCCATCCATTTTCCTCAAGTCTGCGTACTTCGAGAGAAAAAATTTGCGAAGGTGGCGCGAGTGACGCGCGATTTCCAGTGGCTGTAGTTTTTTCCAGTCCAGCTTTCATTGTTCCAACTAAAATTTGTTTTAAAACAAAAAAACTACACTAAAATTACAAAACAGGTCAAAACAAATTCTGCCTTCTATCTACTGTGAACAAAACAATTGGACAAATAAAGTGAAATCACACCAGACGCCAGATTGTCGCTAACTCTGACGGCCCCTATCTCCATATCTAATTGTGAACAACTTGTGACAGGTAAAGTTGACCAGATATTTTAAACATATCTGTAAAATATTGCTTGTCTAGAAAAAATATGTGCATTGCGAAAAAAGGATTGAGTGCTGTGCGTTTTCTAAGAATTATAACTTTATAAATCAAAATTAAAAAAGCCACATATTGATTTCCCTAAATTGGGGGAAAAAAAGACTCCTCAGAGGGTCAACAATACTTCTGGAAAACACGTTGCATCATTCTTTTTGTACCAAAGTTATGAGCGACTGCAATCACGCATTCAAGACTTGTTTTCAAGCCGCAAGATTCGCTCCTACCGCTCTTTTCTGGTTTTGCGCTTTGATAAAAAGGTGACTTTGCATTCTGTGGCCACACCAGGAACTCCTCAACCTCCGATGTCCTTCTAAAGAGAAATCCGCCTTATTCTTTTTTTAATTTGTGATGTTTCACTGAATAAGTGCAAGCATAGCTATGCCTGTGTAATAGCTATGCTCGCATTGTATTTGTATTTAGCACTGGCGTGTTTTTCATTTGGCATGTATTTGGCATTTAAAAGGTGAATGAGAAAGTGAGGCAAGCCTGGATGCCCGTTATAAATTGTGCAGTGAAAGTGCCCGGCTCTAGCTAGCATTAGCATTTGTTAAGAATTCTAAATAAAACGCATTTGTGAGTACTATAGAAAGTGCAACCCACAGTTGCACTGCTCAAAGCAACAGGAAGAAAAAAAAACTACAGGCACTGACACACGGCTGGTCACCACTGGCAAGGCAACAGTGGCCCTGAAGGTGTTCTCTAAAAATTTTTAACATTGCTCCTCCGAAAGAACACACAGCTGAGTCCAGCTTCCCAAGGCAGGGCACAGTCAAGAAAGCTGTTTCCTCGCAACAAGTACGAACTGTCAACCAAACAAACCACTGGTACAACTTTGAAAAATTGGAGCAACCCGCCACTCTCGTTATCAACATATTCTTGCACACCAGTGCTGTGCATCAAGATTTTACTCCCCAAGTGAACAGTCAGCTGTATTGTACAGGTGCCTACAATGGAAAGCTTTAGGTCCCTGAGTGCGAGCACATCGTAGCGCCTGCTGTATCCCAAGCGGTCACAGGGCATGCAAGGGAACCCTACAGCCACCTGGTACAAGACGCAGCAACAAAAAACAGACTGAGCACTGGCCTGCCAGGAGTGGCACTTACTTCATTTCAAGCTGTGTCACCAGCTTGGAGAGACTCGCCTCCATGGGGCTGCAATGACAGATAAAGCACAGAGGCCTTAGAACCACAGAAAACCTAGAGGACTGTGAAAAAGTTGCAAAACGGCAGGCCCCAAAGAGAGGCCCTGTAAAATATCCTACTTTGAAGGCATTGGTAAGACTAGCACGTATGAAAAAAAAAGCTGGGCTGTTGGTACATTACAAACTCTAGCAATAATAAAGGTGGTGGAAAATGTAAGGCACGTTATGGCACCTTGGCTCCTTTTGCCTTCCGTGCTGTCTTATCACCGTCTTTATAGGGAGGCCGATTCCATGAGAGAACGAACATGCGTGCACGCGACCATTTTTGTTCATTCTCGTTTTTTTTATGATACTGCACGCAATATGGAAACCCCCTAAGATCAAGTTTGTTTTCTCCTGAAGTGCGTAGTTCGGGAGAAAAAAATGTTGGAATGTGCCTGGAGCACATTCCAACATGCCAGCAGCAGTGGTGCTGGCAACTGCAGATTTTTTCAAGTTTGCGTCTTTGTGTACGACAAGGAGTAAAAGTGGTGTGTATAAAATGTTTCGAGCCATAAACTAGACCACAATGCTAATCAGTGAAGCGCAAAATGGGCGTCCAGCAGTGAACAAAAAATTAAAAAAAAAAAATCGTGAAATCGGCCCAGACGATAGTTTGTTACTGTTATTTGACCTTCAGGGGTTTCCATATTGCGCACATATATCAATAAAATAAAAACAAGAATGAATAAAAAATGGTCGTGTACACGCTTGTTCGTTCTCTCATGGAATCAACCGGGAGCAAGCATCACACTTGTAGCAACAGAATTGTAGCAAGGCCGCACCCATCACAGCTTTATCACCTTTCACTGGTTCCATAAAGCTGGCTTTGGATTGTCTCTTTGACTCTAGTTTACACTCGCTCTCAGTGTGCATGTATCAGTAGGGACCTGGGGCACCAATGGCAAAGGTGTGAGGGCACGAAAATGGAAAGAGAAGCCTTACTCAGAGTCCAGGTGGTAGTCCACACAGGTGACGGCCCTCTCGTTCTGGCGGTAAACGCCCTCCTTGCGCACGAGGAGGGCAGCCAGGGTGCGAGGGGAGGCTTGCAGAGAGGATGCACAACAGCTGCCCCTCTCCCTGAGAAGGGGCCACTTGGAGAGGAACTCCGGTGCACGCCTGCACACACAAGGCCACACCTGTCGCGACCCCTTTGCGTTTTGTCAGTTCCGTAAAGCTGGCTTTGGATCGTCGCTTTGACTCTTGTTTGCACTCGCCCTCAGTGTGCATGTATCAGTAGGGACCTGGGGCACCAATGGCAAAGGTGTGAGGGCACGAAAATGGAAAGAGAAGCCTTACTCAGAGTCCAGGTGGTAGTCCACACAGGTGACGGCCCTCTCGTACTGGTGGTAAAAGCCCTCCTCGCGCACGAGGAGGGCAGCCAGGGTGCGAGGGGAGGCTTGCAGAGAGGGTGCACAACAGCTGCTCCTCTCCCTGAGAGGGGGCCACTTGGAGAGGAACTCCGGCGCACGCCTGCACACACAAGGCCACACCTGTCACGACCCCTTTGCGTTTTGCCAGTTCCGTAAAGCTGGCTTTGGATCGTCGCTTTGACTCTTGTTTGCACTCGCCCTCAGTGTGCATGTATCAGTAGGGACCTGGGGCACCAATGGCAAAGGTGTGAGGGCACGAAAATGGAAAGAGAAGCCTTACTCAGAGTCCAGGTGGTAGTCCACACAGGTGACGGCCCTCTCGTTCTGGTGGTAAAAGCCCTCCTCGCGCACGAGGAGGGCAGCCAGGGTGCGAGGGGAGGCTTGCAGAGAGGATGCACAACAGCTGCTCCTCTCCCTGAGAGGGGGCCACTTGGAGAGGAACTCCGGCGCACGCCTGCACACACAAGGCCACACCTGTCACGACCCCTTTGCGTTTTGCCAGTTCCGTAAAGCTGGCTTTGGATCGTCGCTTTGACTCTTGTTTGCACTCGCCCTCAGTGTGCATGTATCAGTAGGGACCTGGGGCACCAATGGCAAAGGTGTGAGGGCACAAAACATGGAAAGAGAAGCCTTACTCAGAGTCCAGGTGGTAGTCCACACAGGTGACAGCCCTCTCGTTCTGGTGGTAAAAGCCCTCCTCGCACACGAAGAGGGCAGCCAGGGTGCGAGGGGAGGCTTGCAGAGAGGGTGCACAACAGCTGCTCCTCTCCCTGAGAGGGGGCCACTTGGAGAGGAACTCCGGCGCACGCCTGCACAAACACACAAGGCCACACTCTTCAAGACCCCTTAGTTCCGCAAAACTAGCTTCTGATAGCTCTTATGCTTGTTTGCACTGCCCCTTCAGTGTGAGTGCGTATTGGTAAGAACCCCGGAAGGCAACGGCAAGGCTTTTAGGACACAGTCCAGCTAATACATACAGGCGACGTGCCTCTTGTGCTCATAAGTTTGCACAACTTTGCAGTGCAGAAGCTACATCTTAACACAGTGGCTGAGGGCTAAAAATGACTAATAGCACAAATCACGAATTACGATGAAAACTGAGGAAGCGGAAAAAATGATTTAACCCATCCCTAAACTAAAAGGTCAAACACGCAAAGCTTGGTGGTAAACACACAATGCACGATGACAACCGAGGGCTTCGTCAGCTGTTAGCCTCCAATTCTGCCTCACAAACTTTAGGGCCCACACTAAAGCTGTGCATGGGCCGAAAATTTGGGCCCGAGCCCAGCCCAGGCCCGGTGCTCATCAAAGTAGGCCCAGCCCGACCCGACAAAGAAGGCCGATGGGCCGACCCGGCCCGGCCCGAGACCTTAAAGGAGCCACGAAGAGAAAATGCAAGTTGGTTTTATTCGAAAGATTTCGTGTTTTATAGTGCCCCCAGCGCTTGTCCGGATACAAACGGTGCTTTATTCACTGAGAAATTAAACAATTTAGGTTAAAATTTTCATTTTCCCGCTCAATCGTGCGTTTTCGTGGTCCCAAGTGACATCACTGAAACCCACCGCTCTGCAGCCTAGAGTACCTTCATTCACGCATCCGCCGTACAGGGTAGAGACACGTATACGCTGGCGCCGCCATTTTTGGTTGCTCGCTCGCCGCCGAAGCAAGTCATTGTGTCAAAACCGCGCTAAAATTATCGCCGCAACGCGGTTTACTGAAGAAGTTTGAATCATATTGTCTGTTTCGCGTTGCTAGGTCTCGTGGGAAACGAAAAGAATAACGCGCCGAGCCCGTTGGCCCAATTGCGGCGGCACGGGACCGTTCGAAGGTTGTCTCCACCCTGTACAGCGGTGTTGGTTTGTTCCCGCATTTCTTTACGTTCCGTAGCCTAGATGGCGCCACCATACCGTGGCAAGCGTTTGGTTTGTTTTTGCCCGCATTTAAACCTGGCTTGTTTTTGTTCTGGGAGAAAATATTCGTTCCCTGAAACAGTGCTCGCTCGACAAATGGGGTCACGTAAGACACCGTTGCTTGCGTCAATCGGCCAGTGTCGTCTGAGACAACCCCAAGCCCCGTAGTGCTGTGCAGCGAAACCAGGCATGCTGTGCGCAGTACGAACAGCAGAACGCATCAGTACTTCTATGTTTACATGTGCTTTCGTAACTTCCACTGTTTGTCCCATCATTCTTATTGCTTTGTAAAGAATGTGCCCTAAATTTAAGCGCAAATCGCTCGTTCGTCTAGTTTGTAAGTTCTACCTAATTTGCGTCTGCTTCTGCCAGCCTCCGCCAATCGCAGAGCTTAACTCATGTGACATCACAGGTTCTGTTGCGGGAAATGAGCTGGTGGGTCGCATGACCATTCCCGTTTTTCCTAATTATGTAGCTTATTTGAGCGAAGTTTACGTTAAAAGTGGTGTCAGTATGATTCTAACGAGACAATCTTTTGAATGAACCAAACTTGTGTTTTCTCTTCATGGCTCCTTTAACCTTATGGTCCGGGACTGGCCTGGCCCGGCCGTGTGTTTCCAACCCAAATACCGTAGGGGCCCGCGCCTGATTGGGGCACGTTTGGAAGCGAAAACTACCTAAAAGCGGTAAAATGCATCTTAAGGAAAATGATGACAGGCAAAGCCAACATTAAACGGGCAAGACAACCCCAATTAAACATATCGTGCACATATCCCCACCGCAGCTGTCCTTCGCTCAGCTACATACGAAAGAATTGAAACCGACATAAAGGTGACCGAACCGCCCAACCTAAAAAAAAAAAAAAAAAAAGAGCCAAAACCCCCAAAACCACGGACAAATTCATGGCAATATTGAAAAAATATTCAACAAAAGTAGCCGAAACCGAAATGGCCCAAGCTACTGAAAAGAAAAAAAAAAAAGAGCTGGAACTAACATAACGGGAACAAAACAACCCGGCATTTTGTGCAGAATTTCATGATGTTCCACAAATGAATTAAAACAAGCAATTAAAAAATAGAATGGCACCTTGGGCAATTGAACCTGATTTTTGCAACTGCTATCCAGAAATGGGACCTGTATACCAGGGGACCAGCCGGTTCGTGTTTGTTTAACTCTTTCGTTACCACGCCTATTCAAATCGATCACCGGTGATCGATGATTTATATTGCCTATTTCGACATGTTGTAGTCGTTTCTGGTACACCTAATACAGCCAGTGATTAGTCTAGGCATTGCCCGTTTAGAAACAGTTTAAATTTTCCCGCTCCGGCGACATTGAGATTTTTGGCGGCGTTTTTTGCGAGCTGAGGTGCGCGTGTTTTTGACGAAGGGGGCGTGGCTGCTTCACTTGAGAAAAAAGGATGCAGGTCGTGGTTAGGCTGCATTACCATAATATTTTTTTTGTCAAAAGGCTCCTGGCAAGTCAAATACCAAATAACGGGGTCAGCTTTGTAATCCGACAGCGTTGAGAGGTGATAATTACTTGAAAATGGCCTCAGCTATTCACTAATGATCTTTGGTTCATACAAAGGGCAGCTTTATTCTCCCAAAGCTTATTTCTGATGGTCCCCCGCATGTCTAGCAAGTGTGCATGACATTGTCAACCAGTTTCCAGCAGTTTCGGTTTCGTTTTCGCATTGCGAAATTCATATTTGGCGCTACTACGCAGTTACCCAACTACAAGATCATTTGCCATGGCGCCTCCGTTGCCCGCTACTGCTCCTCAAAACAAGCATGCCGCTCGCGCTTCCACTTTATCTACGCCTTGCTTCTGCGATAAGAGCTCCCGCTGAAAGTCAAACGATAACACCAAGTCGTCGGGTATCAGTTCGGACGAGGAGAACGCTTCCAATTGGCCTTGAACACCGCCAGCTGTTCACCGGCCAGTTTCGGTTTCATACGAGGGTATTTCCGCAAGTCTAGTGTCGCTTCTTAGTAGTACTGTTTATTCTGACAAAGTCTCCAACAGCCTTGTATTTGTTTCTTTTCGAAATTGTTAGGTGGCGCTGCAATGTAGTAGGCTCGTAGTGCTGAACTCGCTTCACAGCCCGACGGCGGCTTGGTGAAAGCTTGCTGGGCATGATTCTAGCGCATCGTACCTTATTCCTGCAAGCAGGGCTACCATAGTGAGTCAGAACATTATAATAAAACGCAAATGAAAGTTCTGACTGATGAGCGATCATCAGAACGTCAACAAGCATCCACTAAAGAGTTTGGTTCTCAACTCCAAGCGGATTTTTTCACATCGCTTGCTTGCCTTCAATATTGTGCCCGTCATAATCATTGACAAGGTGTTTTTACATCACGTGGAGGCTAATTTGGGCCTTTAATAATGTCAAACCACCAGATTTCTTCTAGAGAACTATCCAAAATAGCAAAACTTGAAATAGAGGTTGGGCTTCACCACATGGCATGGGCACCACGTGGGCTAACATTTTCTTTTATATCTGACAAATTGTACTGCGCAACTCATTTTTTTTTCTAGGACGGGTTCTTGAAATGTCTACCTACAAAATGTATATTCTAAATTTTTTCTACTACACGTGGTTTATTATACACAACTTACTTTTTTCTTTTTTCTTCGACGCGCGGACAAAAATTTCGAATTTGATAATTTTTTTAGGAATCATTATTTAGGAAAACATTAATAAAACTGGTGTCGTTGGAAAGCACGTGGAATAATCTGCATTGTATGTCACTGCAATGTGTGCCTAACCGATATGTATAGCACAAAAAAATGTTTTGTTAGACCCTTCAAAATTGGTCAATTTCCCGCGGTAACGAAAGAGTTAAACAGGGTGTGTACTTTGTTGTTTCGTCAGTATACGGTTCCTTTTCTCAAGAGTATATAGGGCTGTCAGACTCGGTCCCTTTTTTTTTTATCGAGACGCAAAGTACACGCGTGCATTTATGCACATCTTATCGTTGCCGCTTCACTACGTTCTATACCGACGCATATTGCATATCTATAAAGTTTCAATCATATTAAGTGTTACTGTTTAGGCGGCTGTTGGCGCATTTAAACCCCCTTACTCCCCTGTTGCGCTTTTCCTTTCGTCTTCGTCTGTCGGCCATTAGGCCCGAGGGCAACGGCCACCTCCTACCACCAGCTACGATCGTCACGATGTTTTCCCGGCGAAACAAAGAGCAAAACTAAAGTTGAATTGTCACCTCAGTCTTTGACAGCTTCACTTTTGTTGGCTCAGAGAAGGAAACGCAACCCTGAATACGGCACTGCTACAGAAAACAGATGGAGACGCAGGTTTCCCTAGCAGCGTTTGCAGTTCAAAGTGTTCCATCTTGAAAATTTGTTTTCGCTCGAACTTAGAGGTGGAAACTAGTCACGCTGAATTGTCATTCGTTGTACTTCCCTAGGCGGTGTGTCGCTGAGCCGCATGTGTTGCTCAGTTCATCCCAAGACATGCAGTTGCAGGTCTCTCACACTTACCGGCTTGCCATACGCCCGCGTGTGCCTTAGGGCCTAACGATAAGTCCCGTGGAATGTAAAATAAAACCTGAAACCTGACCCATGCTTTTACCGCGTCAGCAACATGTAGTTTCTGCGATATCATAGAAAACCTAAGTATTGCTTCACTGTGCGAGACCAGCCCGGCCTGTCCGAAGCATTTACATTTCGGTCCGAGTCCGGCCCGGGCCTGGGTGATAAGTTGGGTGGCCCGAGCCTGGCCCGTGGGCCGGGCCGGGCCCGGGCTTTCGGGTAAGCCCGAGCCCGTGCACACCTCTAGTCCACACGACGCTCATGAGCACTCTCGCGATTATGCTCACGAATACGTGCCTGCATAACCACTTGCTCTTCAGCCAAACGAATCACCCGTGGCCCACCCATAGTCTCGTCAATGCGAGTTCAAGACATCATCATTGGAGCTTCTCAGTGTGGGCTTTACTTTGTGGCTTTTAGCATACAGCTCTTTGGCCAACAATGTGGCCTATCCATAGGCCTGCGAATGTAGTGAATTGCCCATGGCTGCTGAATTACCCTTAATAGAGCGGTGACTGAATAACTGCGGTGGTGTTTAGCCTTTTCTGAGCGACCCGGCCTCCTAGGTGCCTGGAACGCCAGCAGGGTCCTAGACATTGGTGGAAATCTACAATTATTGTCATAAATGAGCATGTTGCCTTTGGGCCTTTGGGGCCCCCACCTGGCCTTCAAAGGCTTGTTTGCCCTATTTTAAAACTGACGTGAGAAACAGTGCAACCGGGCCAACTGGGCAACCGGAAGCATCTTTGTCACGCAGCCGGTAGTGAGGGGGGAAGGGGGGGGGGCATATGCATCGGCTGCTAAAATGCAAAGTGCAATGTACCACCAAGCAGAGCCAATGGCTGCATGTGTCCCAGAACGCAAGGGCCCTGAAAAGTGTCTCTAGGCTGTGTTGCTCTGAGCTGGTCAGTTCACTGCATCCACAGTGCTTTGAGGCACAAGGAAAGAGTGACACTTCCAGGCCTTCTAGGTGACACATTTTAGAGAACGATAACTTGGCTAATACTCAACACTGAAGCGATTTTTGTGGAAGGATATTCCCAGGATAGTACTCCAATTACGGCGGGCTTTACTGTATGACGCATAGCATGCAGCTCTTTGGCCAAACGTATTGCCAATGGCCTATGCATAGACCTGTGAACGTGAATTCAGGTCACCATCATCATCACCAGAGCTTCTCAAGGTGGACTTTACTGTATGGCATTTCGCATACACACTGCACTTTAAGTCCGTTATTTCAAGCTTCGCTTGGAAAAAAAAAGCATAATATCGCAACACAACATGATGGCTCAGCTTGTAGCATTGGGTGCAAAATGAGAAATGGCATCCAAGTACTACGCAGTGAGTCATCACAGTCACTGCACATACTACAAGCAGCCTTACATGACTGATACCAGCATTACCAGAAGAATTTGCAGCTGCTTCCTCTTCTGGAGCAACTGGAGAGAACGTGATGGTAAGATTATATAGAAGTTGCTCCAGGTTTGCAAAAACAAACTAGTGCTAGCTACACCAGCCTTCAAGGACAGGTGTCAGACGGCCAGGCAAAAAAATATACACATACCCACCGCCACTCCCTCAAATAAAAAACTGCTCCCTGACGTTCCCCCAAGCGGGAAAATCCTGTGTTAGTGCTCCGCTATAACTTATCAACTGTCCCTTCTCGAGGAGGAGTGGTACAGCCCATCCTATGGTTTAAAAGAAGACAGTTCATGTAGAGTACTCACAGAGTACCCGCCGCGGTGGCTCAGTGGCTAAGTTGCACTGCTGAGCACGAGGTCGCGGGTTTGATTCCCGGCCGCGGCGGCCGCTTTTCTGATGGAGGCGAAAAGTAAAAACGCCCGTGTGTACGAGATTTCGGCACACGTTAATAATCCCCAGGTGGTCAAAATTAATCCGGAGCCCTCCACTATGGCACGGCTCGCACGGGTTTCACGCACACAATCTTGGCCTGCACATGCAACGTCACTTGGTGTCCTCATCTTTCAAGACTCAATCAAGATGAGCCAGCCGAGCTGAGAAACCGGTTCCAACTGAAAAACACGACGACTACAGGAGTGATCCTGGCAAGCCACTACCACACGAGGAGTGCTTGCGGGCTGTCCTCGGCACACTGCCCTGCACTGCACAGCTCCTGCTGCTACAGCACTGCCCCACTGTGAGGCCTGGAGAGGAGAAAAAGGAACACATGGACGTGCATGAGGAAGACCCACACACGCTGCTGCTCCTGGAAACACCCGTAATTTCCCTGCCCCCAAATTCCCACTTGGGGTGCTGAAGCTATGCCGGGCCTATTTAGATTGCCTCGTGACCTTCAACACATCTCGACCTGCAGGTGCTTCCGTTTCAGAAGAAAAAAAATGCCGCAGCCGGGACTGAAAGCACATGCTTGGCCTCGGCTACTGAGCCCCAACGGCGGCTCCGGGAGCCATCTCTGGGGCCCTCGGTGGCGGACTGTGCATTTACCCGAACACTGCGACTTCCACTGGCATCCCTCGAGCCCCACCCGCAAATGTTTGGGCGAGCGCACGCAGACAAGACATCCATTTGCACATCCTCTGAAGTGTGAGATTTCCGACATCTTGGACCGCACAGAAGGTCACAGAACTGGGCAGCAAAAATTTAGCAGAAATAAGCTGCCGAGATGGGGCCGGGAGGAAGCACCCACGACCCAACAACCAAATCCGTTCTGCTGACCAGCCATGAGGGGCTGGCTTTCTTGGTAACCTCCAAAGCAACAAACCGCCACCCTGCCAGGTCTCGCCATCTGCTTGGGCTTCAGCAAAAAGGGGAAATGCACAGCAAGGCAGGCCCCACCTCCTAACGGACATGACGCCGACGTAACGGACGCTGAACTGAAATCTCTAGGTACTGCTTGGATGCAACTGGAATTGAAAATGTGGTTCACCCACGCACATTTTGCGCCTTGCTGTGTGGGCAGTGCACGAGAGCATTTTTAGAGCCGAGAACGCCTTCTGCTCAAGTGCAAGGTGAAGATGCGCTGCTGAAGACCGCTCCATTGAGTGTTCAACACTTGTGGTGCATACAATTTGTGCTCAACTTTGTGTTCCATTTTCTGCCTTCAGTTAAAGGTCGCACGCAAACTAACCTTAACCCATTCGCTTCCAAAGCCTGAGATCTGCCGGCTGCTTCTCAATGCCAAACTGCGATAACCCGGTGCTGGAGTGCTGCCCTTCGGAACGAGTGAAACTTAGCAATGCCGAATGGGCTCCACTGTGCACTGGTGTCTGAACGCAAAACGAAACACCCCTGCGGTGTCCCTAGATGCACGTAAGAGGAACGAGACAAAGCGCAGCAGTTGTCAGAATAGCTGGGCGGGGGGACAATAAAGAAGCCGGCACTTACGCCCTGGCCTGCAGCACGCCCCGTGCGGGCGTGCCGGCCATGGTGCAGGTGGTGCTTGTGCGGCTCACCATGGGTGCGTCGTCCTTGCCGCTGCTCTTGCCGCGGCTGCTGGGGCCACTGGAAATCAGAGAGATCCAAGTGATGACATGGTCTTGTACATGTTTGAGAAATGCTCCGTATGCAGCTTCCCGGACTTGCTGTGTGGGAGACAGCCAGACAAAGGAAGTCGTCTGACAAGATTTCAGACAGCTGTAATGAATAACCTTAGACAAAAAAGTGCTTATAGCCTCAATAAAAAATTCTCACATTTCTCAGCGGCAGGGTAAGATAATCGACCTATGCTCTCACTCGACCTACATCCCGACTTACACAGTAACATGCCAGGAAACACTTCATTTCCATGACGAAAGGGAAAGCGAGGCTTACGCACCTGCCCGTGATAAACGACAATGATTGAACGAAACGTGCAACCTGTTAAAGACACATCCCTTCAAATGCATTTGTTGGCAGGGTAATGCAATCGCATCACTGCTCGAAGTGACACAAAAAAAAAGAGTAAAGAAAGCCACGTGTGTCAAAGCAAATTTCTGGCCACTGCAGTGCTTACAGGACCAAATGCTTTCCTCCCAACCTTTCCCACCATTCACAGGCACAGCTCCGCCTTAGGAGACATTGCACGCTTAGAAGGGGCCCACATAATATGAATTTAGGTAGGTACAAACAATAAAATTTTATTAAAAGGCCAACAACACTGAAACTTTGCCTCACCCAAATAGATTTTAAACATGCAGTAAGCACAACGAAACCAACCCGAGTGTGATTCATAGCCACGTGAAACAACCTGTTAATCAAGTAGAGACGCTAAAGTAGCTGCGTAGCACACGACGCTGCACCTGCCGGCAGATTGCGCAAAGACCCATGAAGCGGAAGTGACATTCCGGCCAGCCAGGTACTTCATCCTCCATTAGGCCAGTCTGAGCTCTGTTGGGTGTAGTTCTATGGCTTTTGCATGTGTAAGTGCTCGCGCACAGGTTTACTCTGACCAACCAGCCGCCGCTCGCTCGCTCGCCAGCTGCAACGCCACTTCAGCCTGGGCTGCGCTCTTCTCAATTTCGACTTCGAAAATCAGTTTTGCTTTTCGTTTGCACCATGCACGCACGCATTTCAGCTGCCACATTTTGTGACTTGTGTAGTCTTTTTTAGGTACACTATATAGAAATTGGGCTTTCAAGAGGTCAATTTTCAGTGCGGTTGGCCTTTAAACCTGCCCCTCTCACCCTCCAAGAAAGCGTGCACTGTCAAAGAGCAAAATGTTTTCTAGGCAAGCATGTACTGACCGCCAAATCACACCTATGACCTTCAATATCTGGGGCGGTATTCTCATAACCGTCCCTTTTGCACCCCTTTCATCGTGACGTACTTCCAGTTAAAAGCAGTGGGCCTTTGATTCAAATACCGTAACTGTTCTTGCAAACGCATTTTAAAGAACTAAAACCGTATCAGAGTATCTATTATGTGTTTATTAGAACGTATTTTGAAAAACTAAACGCGATGAATTTTTTTTTGTTACGACGTTGAAAGTTTTCACCGCAAGGGGAGGAACATCCAAAGATGGCAGCTACAGTCAACTGTTTCCTTGTGACAGTGAAGTGTAAACAATGCTGCGGCTACTCAGTTCTTCCCGGTTGGACTCTGTTTTGAGGTCGGTTACAATGCCCGTGCGTCAAGATGACCGTCCAGTTACGTATTTTGGCATAGATGCACTTGTGGCACACAGACGCGGGCTTTTCCAAGGACCCAGAATGGTGCTTTACGTCGTTGACATTTTTGTGGTGCTCTACGAGTGAAAAAATGTGTAAGAGGAGGGGGGGGGGGATTTTCGTTTCTTAACGACGCACCTGTTGCGCGAGAAGTCTACGAACGTTAGGCTGGTATGTGTATGCGTAAAGTACCAATAAAAGGTTATAAATGTCATGCAGAGTGCTTGTGTAATTTTGGTCGTCTGCTCGACAGCTATCAAGCTCGCAGATGATCGTTTATTCCATTGCACCTGCTGACCGTTAGCTAGCTGGCAGGCGATCCTTTATTTCACTGCGTGGTGCGGCGTATCATGCACAGGCTCACGGCGGGCTGCGGCAGCGATATCGTTTCTTCGTTACTGGCCCCAGACTGAAAGCGAGTGGTAGCGAAGAAACGAAGGGCGCATAAAACTTGCTCCTCGACTTGCTCCAAGTTCGACCCGGAGCTCGTCGCACAGCCATCGCACGGTGCTCTTTGAGAGGCACAAATGCTGGCAGAATGCTTCTCGGGGCACATCGAACGCGTCTACATGGCTTCTCGACCGCTTGTTCCGCCGGCGAGCCAACAACAAGGCGATAATCGGTGCATTCATGACTGCTTCCGAAAACAGTCTGTCTGAAATTCAAATCGCCTGTTCGAAGAAGCCGCAGTCAAATGCAGTATGTCCGCCGCGCTTGCGTTGCGTCACATCCGGTTGTTTGCTTTTAGCCAATCAGGACTCGCTCAAAAGGGATACTTTTGAAAGGGACACAAGAGAGACATAACACGAGAATACCGCCCCTGAGCAGCCCATCACTTAAAATATACTTGCACCCCAGTGCCACCCATTAGGATTTCACCACTCTAGTCAACCGTCAGCAGTGATAATCTTTTTTTTTGTTTTGTTTCTACTGACTGTACAAAAAAGCCTACTACAACGGAATGCTTGAAGCCCGTGTGCAATCATGTCGTGTCACCTGCTCCTACTGCCTTGGGGCAACAGGCACTCGACTTTCTCTGGGGGCCATAGGGCATGAAAAAGGGTTCCACACATCTACTTGGTACAAGACCCAGCGGCAGTACATATTGAAACCTGCCCAGCCTCTTACTTCGTTCGGAGCTGTTCCACCAACAAAGCAGTGGTGATGCTTTGGCACCGTTGACCAGCTGTCCCATTATTCACCGGGTGCTGCTCACTTAACGATTGATTAGTGATTGATAGAAATGATTAGTAAGGAGTGTTAGACCAATTAAGGTATGGATTACAGTCAGTTGAGAAGAATCCAGGTGGGACTAAGGTGGATTAATGAATTATTGTGGGTTACGATGAGTCAACATGGATTTAGGACCATACTGGATGAAGGTTGATTACGGAGAGCAAAATAGCCTGGCTAGTGTGTCAACAGGATGTGTATATATAAGTACAAATAATAGTATTGTGCAAGCTTTCACCTTCAAAGCACATCTGTGGACACAAGTGTCCTGGGAAATTTTTACACAGCTAATTTTATTTATCATCGGTTTGAACGTTTGACCCTGGCAATATAAACCAACATTGACTATTCGGAGGAACATGTGCAGAATAAGTCACGCTCTCACGGAGTTGTTATGTGCACAATGAACGTCTTTAAATGAGAATGTTACCCCACTGTGTTCGTACTATCTGCATCACATCTTCTCTTTCCAGCCACCAGAGAACTTGAATGAACTCGATAGACATGCTAGCTATGAGGCAATAGATCCCTCCACATCACCTCATCTTCTACCACCAGTTGGTTGGCAGGAAGCAAGCCTTTCCAGCCATTTCTACATGGAAAAGAGCCTCAGCGCTGGGTCATTGATTTGATGATTGTAGGGTTTAACGCGCCGACGCAACGCAGGCGATGAGGCGCACCGTAGTGGAGGGCTCCGGATTAATTTTGACCACCTGGGGATCTTTATCGTGCGCCGAAATCTCGTACACACGGGCGTTTTTGCTTTTCGCCTCCATCAGAAAAGCGGCCGCCGCGGCCGGGAATCGAACCCGCGACCTCGTGCTCAGCAGCGCAACGCCTTAGCCACTGAGCCACCGCGGTGGGTAGCGCTGGGTCATTATAATCCTGCTTTCTTTCAAATGACAACTGCCTTTCCGGAGGCTCTGTAGCAGCAGCTAATCATGTCCAGGTAGGTAAAGAAGTCACTGCTTGTTTGGGCCGCCATACAAGGCGTGTCCCTCAACACACACCTGAATAATTCTATTTGGAACAGTTCCAAACTCTGCCGCCAGCACAAGCAATTGCCACAGCTAAGGCAATGCTGCATTTGAGTACTCACTAAACATTAAAACCACGCATAATGGCACTGCCCACAAACCTCAATGACATGGGCCAACAATCCTCGCTATGCTGCCATGAGACAGACCGCGTTGCTCTGGGGACAGAAATGGGTCTTAAAATAGAGGAAATGGAGGCACCCAAAAAAGCAAGTCCGACTGAGATGGTTAGAAAATCTGCTCTACTTTGTCACTTCATGCGATGGCTACAGCTGGCAGATGCAGAAAACAACTGCACTCTGGGATCTAACACGCCCGCGTCTCTTTCCCGCACTATTTGCGTGGCTGTTAATATTCGAGTAGCTTAAAGTGCGTTATGTAGACGTACCGGAGGGGATAACACGTGGCAGTACACGAACGTATACTATTTTCTGCGGGCTGCGAACTTACCTCGGTAGGCAGCTGCCAGAGGCGCCGCTGGACGAGCCGAGTGACAGCTTCAGCTGCTGAGGCTTGCACCTCTTGCTCCTTCCACGCTTCGGAGCCGCCGAAAACATGGCGTCCTGCAGTAACCGGTTCAAAGGCCACCGCTTATACGATAACAATGCGAAACTATGCTTGAAGTACGCCCGCGAAAAAGTGAAAACAAGGTACGTGCAACAAGCAATACTCAGGCGCCAAACAGCTCAACAGGGAGACCGGTGGCGCGAGCGAAGATATAATTCGACGCGGCCAGGCCAACACAAAGCAGTGGCTAAAAGCAAGGCACGGGATCGGCGTGTCAGATGACATTTCGAGGGAAGCAGCTAGGCAAGGTGACGACTCACTCGGGCGTGTTAATTGCGGTGCAGGGACGCTTGTGGCAGAACCCGCACGTAACCGTGAGCTGAAAGCGGTGAGGGTTAAGAAGCCGAACGCTCGACACCACGCCGCAGGGCAAGCACAGAACGCGAAGCGCGTGCACAGAAAAGGAAGGCGCGTCGATGCGCGTGCTGCGTGTGCCACGGCCGGGCTGGAGGAGCGGCGGACGCGCAAGTGCGCGCTCGCCGCTGCTCCAGTCCGGCCGTCCGGCCGTGCGTGTGCGCGCGCATCGCGAACAACTGCCGCTGGAGGACGGTAGCTTCGTGAGCCAGGGTGGACCTATAATGATTTCGGTTTCGGTATTCAGGTGTCGTTCATTTTAGTTTGAGGCTTTGCGTCCCCAGACGGAAGTTAACTTTAATCAGATATATCACAGAGTTTTCAAGTAATTATATACGAAACTCATCGAATGCTGGAATCTCCTAGATTGTTGCAACTTCCATCTCTCCCGTAAGGTCACAAGTGACGGTCCTGAACGGCGGTCACACTTAAGAAACGCTGCTTAAAATAAGTGTACCAGTTGTACCAGTTACCTACTTTTCAACAGAACAACTTCGTCGCACCACATGTGCCATCATCCTAGCGCGGAACAGACCTCCCCAGTATCTTTATGCGAAGACTTCGCGTTGGAGTGGCGCCCTTTCCCCATAGAGAAATAAAAAATTAGTATTTCTTTCTCTATGCTTTCCCCCTGTGACCCGGGCGTATATGGCCACCACGCTACATGTCCAGCATGGAGTATTCTTTCCTCCATGATGTCCAGTGTACCACCGAGCTTCCACCCAAAGGTATCGGGCTGGGACAGGATGAACCAGGTCTTAGCTAGGGAGGAACAAGGTGTGCAGGGAAAAGCAGGTGGACTAGCTCAGGGGTTACAACCAGAATTTTTTTCGAGGCAAGATAGTTTATTTCTTTCACCCCCTATAGGCTTAAAAAGAACTTCAGAAACTTGAACATCAAATATCCCATTTTTTTCTGGGACACGAAAAGTGGCGCGCGAAGGCTGGGAATATCAGCCTAGGCTATAAACGCATGTCTTCAGACCTGCTTTGGACATGTAATATTTGAATTCAGAGCTGGGGATACTATGCTAAAGTTCTGAGCATTCCCCTCCCATTTTATTTCTGGACTTCGGGCGTAAGTTACACCACACAGAGGCTATACCTAATGTAGAAATCCATCTTCCCACTTCCATCAAATTACATTACATAATTGTAATGTCCATCACACTGGTCTAATTAATGTTTTGGCACTGTGACGACGCTTCACCAGTGTGACAGTTTTGATTCTTTCGTGATGCTTCTCGCCGACATACTGAGGAAACGTTCGTGCACAGTTTGTATGCCTCCCAGTAGAGTGAGTTTTTTTTTTTTCCTCATTCCATCAGCCCATACTGTCAACTGTATTTGGTCGAATTCATTCACACAAAAACCCCAGGTGGGTCCATAATAATAAACAACTTTATTCATTCCAAAACTAAGAACTCTACACAAAGTCAGAGTGTGCACTCTGAATCCTGGCAGTGCTAAACACTTGCAGGGCAGCACATACCAGCACAGGGTTATTGGCAGCTTTAGATGCAGAAATACATGCAGACTACATATTATGCCCATACACAGAAGGCAAAACTGAAGTAACATAAATGGGGCTTGCTTTGGGCACCCAGAAGAAATCTGCATCAGACTGCACCGTAAGTTCAGCACACACGTCCCAAACTACAAACAACCGAGATCGCAAATGATATTTTCTTTATCATTAAGCACAAACGTACACGTGAAATTACTTATGCCAACATTGAGAAACCATCAGAGGCACAAAGCGTAATCATTGCATTATCACGCCTACAGCAACTTCTTAGTGACCAATAGGGTTGCCACCTGGCCGGTTTTTTAGACATCGGGCCGGTTGCCGGTCCACAGCTAAAACCGGCCGTCATTGGCCGGTTTTTTGGCTATTGTGCCACGATTATGATTGTTCTGGCGTTATATAAGCATCAATTCGGCGACTACGACAATAAATATGTGCCGACAAGCTGCACAAAGACACGTGAGCAAAGAAAATACGTCACGTGTTTCCAGGAAATCACATTTAGTTTTCTTTAAACACTCTTCAGCACTTTCTGCGCAAATTTCACGATTTCTCACTAGGAAAACGCTACAATAACCGGCATTGCATGGCAAAAAAGACGTGGCATCTGTTTTCCCAACACAAATTCAACCTTCTATATACCCCCACCCCCTAGGGCCGGTTTTCTTTTGGGGGAAAGGTGGCAACCCTAGTGACCAAAATTTCTACCAACCAGATCAGTGCAGCGTGCGATGCAGGCAATGTAGAACACCTATTTTAATGTTAAGTCGTTGCATTTAGCCTGGGCTCCCTGCCAAGCAACTGCAAGCAAGCTCAAGCCACAGAGAGAGGCTGCACACAGCCCAAGAAAAGTTGCAGGGTCTTCAAAAACTCAGCCAAGAGCTCCAGGCAAGAGATGCGAAAGCTTCTACAGCGAGAGCTGTCAATAGTTTATTATAGGGGGTACGCCTATCTCAGCCCCAGTCTGCCACAATGTCCTCCATTGACAGTATCAAGAGTGTGTGAAGCTGATCAGAGATCTGAACAAGGCGATTGTGCCAGATCAGAAGATTGCATCCACACAAACCGCTCAAATGGCTTGAAGCCAAAAGGCAGCGAGTAGGCATCTTGGCTTAAAAAGCCGTCAAGCCGAGTGACATCTCGTGTCGGCTTTCTTTGGCACACTGTAGCCAAGTGGCTATGCAGGAGGCACTTGGGGATTCTTTGAAATGAACAGTGCGCAGACATGTTGCCAGGGCAGCGTGCACCTTGGCAACAAGCACTTCCCACAGGTTTATGCTCTCGGAAAAGGTGGCAGGCAGTGAAACGAAAAACGGGAAGACTCCTGCCTGTTTATTCCCACCCTAACAACATATATACAGACACGTCAGTACACAGTTCTTGCTGCACGAAATTCGACACTTGCTGCTGCCAGAGGCAAATGTGGATGCCTACCAGCCAGCACTTCCAGCGTATAATGACAGGGTGCGACGAACAAAACAAACGTTAATTGCAAGCACAGCGACTCAGTTGTACCTGCAAGCCAAGATTTGTATTTTCAACGACAAAAAGAAGATGCAGTACAAAAGTCTTAAGGAAACAGGGTTGCCCATTGAAACCATAATTTGTAACCGGAGTAGTACGGGCAAACAAGCAGAAGGTTGACACGGAGGGACCAGTATCGGCAGAAAACGACTTTGGGTAGGCAGTGGTGTCGGCCGTCCTCCCCCGCTTGGAGGAGAGCAAAGTTGGTGCCGTCTCAGTTCTCACCTGTAAAGAAGCACAGAAGGCACGGCATCAAAAATCAGCCTATCACACGCACAGCACGACACTCACCATTCCCACAATGGGGAATGCAAATGGCTCCTTGGAAACAAGTTTTAGTCTCGCAATCCGTTCACTTGTCTTTTACGTTTCATCGTTGCGGCAATGAAACTCTTGCCACGGTGAATTTTTCAGCTTTCCCCGGCAATTTCACTATTGGATGTTTGGCTGTGTCCATATATTTAAAACTTAACGTAGCCCGATCTATAAATTACACCATTCAGCTCAAAACTGAAAAAACACACGCCACATGGTTAGGCTAGAAGCATTGATGGAAGCAAGAACACACACATGCTACTCCATCAAGCTGCTTTGTAGATACTGTTTTAATGCTGCACAGGGGTGAGACAGCCCGAGCAGTTTTTGGAGCAGCAAAATGTCAATTTTGGAGCAGAAGAATCTTGATTTGGAGCAGATAACGACACTGAATACGTCGCCTCATGAGCTTAAAAAATCATTTTTTCAGCAATTTCGGGGGTCAAGTACACTTTTCAATCAGTTTTGAATTTGAATACACAGAACACTGAAACAGCTTCACATGAAAGTTTTTTTTAAGAGTATCACAAGGTACTAATACCACTACTTTTTACTAACTGATTATATTGTGTTGCGGCTGTATGCAACAATAAACAAAACTGCTGTTAACATTGCCAAATTTAAGGGCTCTGCCATTATGGTGTGTTTTTTACCCTTTGAATGCTCAAATTATTTTCGCAATCCCAGGCTGCATTGTACGAACTAGTGTATTCACGGCAACAGTTGAGCAACTTAGAGCTAACAGTCGCATAGCCCCACCAGCCTACCCGTTTCAATCACCAAGGCGCACGTTCACCCCATAGTCATTTGAGTAGCGTTGCTATGTTTAGGCACCTAGATTTTGGCATCAAATTTCACTTCGCATACATCGAGTGTTATTAGTCGCGTGCTACGGTAACCATGCAGTCATGCAGCTATTGAGCGCTGCCTGAACAGGTCGCGGCGCCGCAGCGCAGGCAGTAACTTTCGTGTCGACTCCTCAATTCCCAAGGCTTGCAATCTAGCTTCGAAACACAGCAACAACTCAGCATTTTGTAACACTGCAACGAGCCAATAAGCTCACTTCATGAACCCCGATTATAGATGTGCGCACCGCGCTTCGCACTAAAGAACAAACCACGCCGAAGTCGTGGGCCCCACATTTCAATGAACTTATTTCGAGCCGCGCAGCTTCCCCTCATCTGGCACCAATCTCAAACCTTATCCCCACGTTAACGTCACTGTTCAGAGCCTCAACAGATAGAATGAATAGACTGGAACCCAGCTGATAGCGTAAAATAAACCAGGGAAAATATTGGCGACGTGCACTGAGCTTCTGAAGTATGCAGCAGCAGTCGGATCAGGCGGCAGCCACGTTTGTAGCCACAGCGATGCCCAATCGGGAAGGCCGTTTCAGTGAACCCGGACGAAAAGCCAATCGCGTTTTAGAAGCTATCGTTTCAGTCTCTCTATTAGTGCCGTTTCTGCGTTCACGATTGGCCGATGATAAAAGTGGTGGCCGGGATGTGGGAGGCTTTGTTACCCGCTGAAACTGACGTGAGCGTCAAAATCTGTGCCTTTCAATCTGTTTTGGAGCAGTTTGGCGCAATTTTCATGCTTTCGGAGCAGCTTGGCGCAGGGAAATGGCACTGCATCAAAAATGCGCAGCTGTCTCATTCCTGAATGCAGGATGTCTCTGTGGATACCCGGCTGCGACTCCCTTAACGCACAGACAACAGGCAACGAAAACGCCGCCACCTATCTTGCAGTGTAGAGCCAGGTACCATATCATTGGCGTGTGCAAAACACCCACTGGAGCACTTCCCGCCTCTGATCGTATCCCCAACCCCGTCCAAAAGGAAAAATACTCCAAGAAAGAGCGGACACTCACCGTTCTGCCTTATGTAGCTCAGCGCCAGGGCCACAATGTCCTTGATAGTCATGCAGGAGAAGCCCCCCTGCAGCTGACGCACGTGGGCCAGCTGCTTACGGATGTCCGCCCTGCACATGTGGACATGGACACATGGGGGTGAGCGATTCTTGGGGCCTCAGGACACTCTCTGCCACCACTATTAGCATAGCACGACGGAGCACAGGTATGGGGACAAACAGCCAGGCAGGAACGTGCCCAACCCTTCCAGTGTTGCACGTTTCAGGGGGTGATGCATGCCTAGGGCGAATTTTCCTCCCCTAGTTGCATCAGAAATGCCAGTGGTAGTCCTAGAGTTCCAGGAACAAAGTCTCTAGCCAACAGCAATTGCTTCAAGCTCATATAGGCGGTATTCGTTGAAAACTTTAGCGGTCAATTTCTTCGCTTGGCAATGGTGGAAACGGCCACAGACATGGCCCATGCCCCACGGACACGGCGCGGCTTGGGCCACTGCGGCCGCACGCCGAAGAAAAAAAACACCGGCGTGCGTCATCTGCTCCGTTCCAATCCAATTCTAATCGGTGGCGTCAACAGAGGTGTTATTAATCGCACTCACATTGAATTCAAGGCAATACTTTGCGTTTGGTAGAGTTTGTAACGTGAAATTCCGTCACGTGTTTCACAGTCGTGCTTAGATGGACAAGTACCGCCATCCCGCGGAGCCCGACGTAACGAGTGACGGCACACTCGCACGGTTGCATGGAGGAAAAGAGGGGTGCCTCATCTGCGGGCCGTGCGCACAACGTCGCCTAGCAACAGACGCTTGGCCACAAATATGGCGGCACACTCACATGGTTGCCTGCATGCATTCCCCACCATTGAATACCGGCTATAGCCTTAACTAAGGCAATAGTCTTAATTTCCTCCTCATTTCACTTTACAAAGAACCGCTCAAACTCCTCAGCACTTTCCACACGTGAAATGTCACGGTTTACACAGGCACGTGCCATTCCCTGAGAAGAAAGGCGCGAGGTTGGCCCTGTAATGGTGCCAGTTAAGTGGCGAAAGCTGGCATCGCCAGCCATGCAATGAGACTGCAGATGCCTGGGGTAACACCCCGGAGGACCTCTATGTGCTCAGCTTTTAATCAACAAGCGCAATACCTTGAGCGCTCTATCTCTGGGAATAGCTCACTAACAACCTAACAAAAGACTGAAAGATGTACAGATGCAAACAACTATTTCCCCCACCAGTTGCCAGTTCATGTTTTATGGCACGTGAATTTTATTTTATTTTGAAAGCTCTCAGTCGTTACCACTCAGCAGACATCAACAGTGGCTCGAACTCGGCATTTTGCCCCACGTGTCGCGACCAAAATACATAGGAGAGCTTGCCTATTGCCAAATCTACTACACAATGCACAGCACAGTGCCTACATTAGCAGCTGTCAGACAGTGTCCAGGTTGAAAATATCGAGTGTTACAAGAACTCATTAGCAACATACAGTAGGACGTCCGACACGAATCTCTCATTCCCACCAGAACTAGAAGAGTACAAATGCACACACGGTTCGTACAGGCTTGAAGAGCAAAAAATCAAGGGTTTTCAAGGACCATTTAAAAATTCCAGGACTTTCCAGGCCTTGAAATTGACACTTCTAAATTCAAGGGTTTTCAAGGTTTTCAAGGACCTGTGCGAACCCTGGCACAAAAGAAAAAAAAACACTCCTCTACTTGCACCCACAGAAACCCACCCCACTCTTTTGCACCCTTCTTTACCTCGTGTTCAACAGACATGTGCTGTGAAGGATTAGAAAACACACACACCAACCTCTTCACTTATTGTTCAAGCCTCACAGCAAACACACTCGTCATTTCAAATGTACAAGTGCTCTCATTCCAAAAAGACTGAAGCCACTTCAATGTAGCCTTACCCCCCCAAAATAGACTTCGAAACTACATCAAACCACCACGCCGGAACGCATGCCGATCAACGAACGCCCACGCAGCTCCCCTGCCGTGGTTTGAACCGTGGCGACACCGACCGGAGCGGGCGGAAACTATAATGGCAAACTGTTCGCATGGCGACGAAGTGAAACATCCCCCTCGCGAGGGGCACGATCAAATGCAGAGCATTTCCGGGGGCGCACGGCGTTAAGTAGTTTGCGTTACGTTAATGTTGTTGCACTTGTGGCAACTGCTGACGAGAGAGCGCTCATCAGCAGTAATTTGAATGAGTGAACGATATAAGGCGCGTTCGTAGCCTCCCATTCTGTGTCGGCTTTGTGGCGCAGTGGGTAGAGCACCATGTACATTGCGTTCCGCCCACAGGGTCGAGGGATCGAAACCAGACGCCGGATAGTATTTTTTTTTTTATATAGTGTAGGGGGAAGGGGTGCGGACAACGACGGTGCGGACTACGACTACGGACGTCAACGCGGGTGACATCGTGAGTTACTGAAATGCTCTGCACTTAAAATGCTGCCCCTGCCTGCACACAACACGGCCAATCGAGCTGAAAAGATGCACCTGCAAGCTTTGGTTCTCGGTGAATTGCGCGCACACTGCATCCCAAGAGACACAAGAGGAGAGATGAAAGGAAGAGGCCACTCACTCTGAGCAGTGCGGCAGCTTCTGTTTTATCTGCATCACGATCTTCGCCATCTGGGCCTCGGACTGGAAAAAGGGAAGCGGGGGGAGAGGGAGAGAGATGCACGCATTGGGGGAGATCAGCAGAGACAATTACGCCAGTTGCAGGCGAGGCAACATGCGAAGCACCCAGCACTTTTGTCACACTGTACAGTTGCTTTACTTAATGTGTTAGAGGCTGCGGCTGTTGACATCTCCTGTTGTCGTCTCACGTAGTCACGGTACTAGAACACCGGGACACTCATTTGTGCCTTGCACTAGAATACACACTAAAAAAAACACCGGGACACTCGTTCACGCCTCGCTCTGCAGCACTTCGTAACGCGTACTAAGAAAACACTGGGACACTCATTTACACCTCTCGTTAGAGAGCTTCGTGCTTCAAAAACAAGAGACTTTTACAGCAAAGCTGTATGTATACCTGCACCCCCAAACGGTTTCATCTCCGTTGGCACAAATGCCAAGGTGCCAAGAATACACGTATACACTGCATGCCTTGCCCCTCACCAAGTTTCACATTAGTGGAGATGGCCCGGGATTTCTTTTTTTTTTTTTATAGAGAGCATTATCTTCACCGATACCTACTAGAACAAAATTGACTGTCCTAATGATTGGGGAAAAAAAAAAAAAAATCACAGAGCACAGGGTACTCAAACGAAAACCAGATAACACCATACCCCTTTAAAATATTGACAAACCCGTAACCATCACCCACAACCCACTCAGTCAGACTGCAGGCCAAAAATCTCTCTCCTAGAGATGTCCGACCACTAAATGCTGTTGCGGGCCTAGCGCCTGCTCTATGGCCCCAATCAAGCAGGGTCAAAGCGTGCCCAGCTATGCTGTCCAGAAGGGATAAGAAGCCCCAAAAATGACCCTTTGAATAAGTGGATCCCGAAGTCTTTAATGGAGGCCCCACAATTTTCAAAATGCACCAGCAGCATACTCCTTGCTTGGGTGCGACCTCGTGACCCTCAGCCCTTTACGATGCGATCCCCTCGCCTCAGTGGAGGCATTCTGTATGGGCCTTTAGTAGGCCAAAGCAACACTTTTATGCCCAGTGTACAGCAGAGTTCACTACAGGCTACAAGGGATCCCTATGCTTGACAGTCCCCATGGTGAAGACAGAGTGAGGCACGCTCTTATTTTCACACCTTTGGCTAATAAGCGTGTCTCCAGCATCCCAAAAAAACACGCAGCACAAACTTGAAGATCCCTCGTGCAGAGCGCCGACACTTCCCTCCCTTCCCAGGAATGTACCTTGCTCCTGGCCGTGGAACAAGTGGAGCCACACGGGCTGGCTTCCCTGGCGGAGGAGTCCAGGTCTGCACAGCTGCTGGCCCTCTTGGAGTGCTCCAGGCGCCAGTGGAGCTCCGCAAAGTCCGGCACCCGGGGAGAACGCCCCCTAGCTGCACCCGCGCGGAGGGACAGGGTCAGACGAGACTCCGCCGACACACACTCGCGACGAGTACGTCGGTGTGGAAGGGCACATACAACATTACAAGGGACAGACAGAAGCACAGACAGAAACACATCGATCACAAGGAGGAACAGCATTGATTGATTTGATTGATTGTGGGGTTTAACGCGCCGACGCAACGCAGGCGATGAGGCGCGCCGTAGTGGAGGGCTCCGGATTAATTTTGACCACCTGGGGATCTTTATCGTGCGCCGAAATCTCGTACACACGGGCGTTTTTGCTTTTCACCTCCATCAGAAAAGCAGCCGCCGCGGCTGGGAATCGAACCCGCGACCTCGTGCTCAGCAGCGCAACGCCTTAGCCACTGAGCCACCGCGGCGGGTAGAAACAGCATTGAAGAGACGCTCGCTATGCCTCACTGAGGGCTTTCATGACGCACCATAACGCACTGAAGGAGAGCAAACTTTACAGAGTGGGTTTCACAAAATAATGATGATGATAAATCGCACATCAAGAGGCTCAAGAACAAGACACTCCTCGTGGTAGGAATCGTAGAGTTTCATACACTAGAGGGAAATCTGGCACCACTGTCTAGGGGAGCCTGCGCTTCAGAGAGCATTCCGTCATGTACCGGGCAGGTACGTCCCACTTGCCCTTGGCGTGGCTCCTGAACAGGGTAAAAAGTAGCCTCTGGCTGTGAAAAACCGACGCAATCACTGCAGAAGGTTCATCAAAATTGCTTTTTTATTACAAAATTGAACCTCCAGAAAGATCAATTTGCAGCGATTATGCAGAAGCTTCATGCACGATGAAGAAAACATGTTACCCTTTTTGGTTGATTTTGGCTTCGAGACAAAAAAAAAAGCCATATGACTAGCCAAGCCAAGTAGGCGAGGAACGTCGCTAGCAATGGCGCCACTAGAGTGAACTAGAATAGGGGAGTGGCCCGAGCGGGCGGACACGGCGTTGCTTTCGGCGTGCCGCGCGCCGTCGACCACCGCTAGGGTGGCTAGGGGCGCTCGTGCATGATCTCGCAGCCGGTCAGCCGCGCCCGCGCTGTCGCCGCAGCCCTCAGACCGGGCGAAACGTAGAACTTGGAAGGCGGTGGGTGCATGTGCGTTCGGTGGAATCGGTGCGGAGGTTCTGACGTGTTTTTTAAAACAGTGAGAGAGTGCATTTCGTCAAGGACCAGCATGTGAGGAAGATGGCGAAAAGAAGAACTGATGCGCACTGTACGTTTTGACCAGGGTGTCACGCCGGCTATCAGGGCACTCCAAAGGCGTATTTGTTCGCCGCCCCAAGAGACGAAGAGGTTCGAAAAAAGTGGAAGCGCAATTTGCGCCGGCAGGAGAGAGACAAAGTTTTTTTTTATTGAGCTTTTAGGTGGGGTGGTTCCTCATTTCAGGTAACCATGTGCCGTCCCGGCTCGACTGGCCCTCTCGACCAGCAGAAGTTGATCTTGAGAAAGGGAGCTGGAACGCAGTATGTCCCACTGCTCAGGAGTAGGGGAAGGAAAAGGAGGTGGGAGGTCTGGGTTCTTGACGCATTCCCATATTATGTGCCATAGAGTGCCTGGTTGAGTACAGAATTTACATTGTGCGTCGAATTGTGTGGGAAATAACAGATGCATCCTGACTGAATGGGCAAACGTATTTGTAACTATTAGGACAAGCCCCTCACAGAATTGTCGGCTGCAGTGTGCGAGCTCCACTTTGTGTACAGGCCGTTCTGCACCGGTTTGTGCTAAACATGGAGAACGCGTTCACTGAAGGCTTCAGTGTTCTTGAGCTTCATTGGGATAGCATCCTTGACATTTTGAGCGTGGTGAAGGCTAAGCAGCAGTGGGAACTTGGGTGCAGTGATCATTGTAAGGCTGTTGCGGCAGAGGTGCGTTTTACCTCGCGAGCCGCATTCACTTCTACATCAAAAGCATCAACAGAAGCAATGCAAAAAGACGGCAATCTGCAAAGTATGCTAAAATAGGTACATGCCCGTAGTACTGCACCAAATTGCGAAATAAACATGACAGCACACTGAAAAGTAATCTGTTCTATCTCGTTCACTGTATGTATATTATAAAAATTGTAATCGGGTTTGAAAAAGGTGAAGCTGGGTCATTATATAGCTGTACACAACTTTGCTTAACATGTAGCATTGCATGTAAGTGTTAACATTAGTTACTGTTCTTTTTTTATAGTAATTATAACAAGAAATAACTACAAAATAATTTGCCTTTCGCCTGATAGCACCCTTGATCTCTGAAAAATAGTAAAGACTCCATACCATATTGGCAATCAAGCAGCAGTTAGTTTCGTTTTTGTGCTATGCGGCGGGTCTAATCTTCCTTTTAGGAGATTGGGGGTGAGGGGGGTCAACGTGCTTATTTGCGCACATGCGCCGAATAATACATCAGAGTTTACTGCAACACCTCGGCTAAAAAAATTGTCGCTCTTAAATGCTGCTATACGAGCAATGACGTGTTTTTAGAACCGCGATGCTCTGCCCTGTGCAGGGACTAACAGTCCATGCTGAACACCTGCCAGTTGGAAAAAAGTAGTTAATTGTCAATCGTCAGGCAGTATTCGGCGGGTTGCGGAGAACACAGGTGACAGTTCATTGACATTCAGAAGCGCCCGCGCCATATATAAAGCTTGGGGTGAATCAAAATCGTGGATAGCGGAACTAAAGTGCCTGCAACCAGAACGGCTCACCACATCGAGGTCACAGGTCTTGTGCTCGACCTGGAGCAGCAGTAAGTAAAGCAAAAATTACATTTGGCCGTTTAGAATCTTGCTTAGCTTCTGAATGCCTTTGAAAGCCGAAAGAGAACGCGAGAAAATGATAGTGCAAGGCCTGACGCGTAGTCTCGCTGCGCCAGACCAGCTGCGAAAGGGCGCAGTCGCGCCACCTCGCGGTGTCGACGCCAACCGGAGCGGCTCGGCGCCGCCGCTCGGGACACTCCTTTATTCTAGTTCACTCTAGGCGCCACGTACGGCGGCCCGCGACTGCAGCGACAGATTTCCCTCTAGTACATATTAGTATAAAGCTTTATGGTCGGAATTGAACCTGTGTCCCTGTGTTATGAATCTGATGTGTATCCGATTGTGCCACTCCAAAATGGTGGAAGCAGCTTCGCAATCTTTCTCTTAATTAAGAAAGGGGCTTTAATTTTGTTTCTCGTTTCCTTTCTGTGAAGACACAGTGCTTTTAATAAAGGGAGGGTAATGGCAGTGAAACTTGCTTGACAACCCTCGGTGCTTTGTTTGAAGATAGTAATGCTGGCAGTGATCTTACCCACCGGCCCTGCACACTGCCATGGTGTAAACAGCCACATCAACACAGAGCAAAGTCTCTCCTCCATGGAGCGGAGGTACTCGAGGCCAAAACCAATGAAGCTGTCAGCCAACCACAAATGGCCCAACAAGACTTGTTCGGTGCTGTCACCAAGGAGAGCACGGAGAAAACAGCTCAGATGTCCCGTACGAAAGCTGAAGGCCAACTCAGTCCCACGGGCAATTGCTTTAGTGATCTCAGGCTTTTGGCAACATCTGCTGCATAAACTAGCGTCTGCACCACCACCACAGGTAAAACTGGCTGCACTTGTAGAGCTTTCGACAAAGCCAAACTGAAATAAGTGCACCTTACCAGACATGCCTTCTTACCATCCAATAATTTGACATCGTTAATTAACCACCCTTCTACTTGACTGGTTTCCAATCAGGATTTGCGATTCCACAAATAGCGAACGGTGGGATGGGAGTTTATCAAAACATGACTGTGCATCCCCAGCACACACTGCGCAGCCTTCAGGGCCTCCATCCCTTCCTGTCCTCCATACTAGAAAAAGGAGAGAGAGAGAAGGGAGAGCAGCCACCCACCATTTGGTTTGTGGCCGCCGTTCTCAGCCTCGGCTTGGATCGGCTTGGCCACAGGCTCGGAGGGAGACTCCCCCTGCTCTTCTTCAGTGTGGACGGCCCCTTCAGTCGAGGCGACACCATTGAGCACTGTTCGTACTCCTCCAACAAGGCGGAAAGAAGAGCCAGCCTGGCTTCCGTCCTCCGCCCCATCCTTCTTTGGGCAGACGCTGTTTGAGAGCACGTTGTCCGGCCCGACAGGCCGAGTGAACTGGGAACTCTTGGCTCCCTCCTCCTGAGCCTCTTCTTCCAAGTCTGTTGTGGCACAGCCATTCGCCACCTCCTGAAAGAAGAAGAGTTCGTAGACACGTGAACTTGAAACTCGCAACAACGAGGGTTGATAAAGGAAAAAAAAGTTTGCATCTACAACTGTCAGTGAGATGTCCAACTAATGAGGCGACACCAAACCAGTTTTGCGGCAAATTCACCAATTACAGTGGAATCTCGATGATACGATTCTGGGTGATACGAATTTCGGGATGATACGAATTTCTGAAAAGTCCCGGCGAAATTGCATTGTTAGCAATGGGAAAAATTTCGGCTGTTCCGAACGGACCTGCGCGGCGCAGCAGATGATACGAACGAGCTGGCGAGGGGCCCGACTGCCGAACGAGCAAGTGACGGCTCTCTCTCCCCTCTTTGTTGCTCTTTCTCTAGAAACGGCCGGGCTGTTTTCTGCTTTCTAAACCCCGCACGCTTCTCGCGGCGTGGCCGGCTGCGGCCGCGAAGTGGTGTGGCCGCTTGAGCGACTGCTCCTAACCGCTCTTTAAAATGCCGTTCAAGGCAGACGCTAAGTTGCTTGTGCGGTAAAGGAGCCAATTATGCATGCGAAAACGGTACTATAAAGCATCATCCACGGTGCTAGTGAAAGCGCCCATGAAATATCTGCCGGGGTGCTAAGCCTAACCATCTCCGGCGGAGCCAAGCCGGCTGTCTCGAGCGCTTCGCAAGTCGTCAGGCTCCTCCATCCTGCCGCGCGCGTCGTGCGTCATTTTCTGGTTGAGGTAGGAGCTATTGCGGGCGCGAAATCATCGATACAGGCGGGAAAATACAGTGCGCGCAAAGCGAAGGTGCGCGAATCGCGTGCAAAAACGCACCATGCGGTTCACGCTTGACTTGCGGCGTGTAGCAAGCTTGGGCACCGCGAGTGAGGTGACGAGCGCGAAGCGTTATGCGCTCCAGAAAGGACTGCTTTGCGACATGGGGGTAAAAAAATGCAGAAGAAAATCACGAATTTCTTAAGGCGAAAGTAAGAAAAGAAATACACGAAAACTTTTTTCAGCGCTCAATTTTTTGGGTCTGTGTTGGTTCATACGAATTTCGGATGATACGAATATTTTTCGCGGTCCCATGAGATTCGTATCATCGAGATTTTACTGTATTCAAATTTGAAAGCCGGATAACCAGAGATTAGTTAGCGTACCTTTTAAACCATTTTGTATCCAGATTTCTGTTTTACGAGTGAAGATAGCGTTGTGAACCTGAGCAGGTTTTTGAATGCTTATTTAATGGCGTCACCGTTTCGCCACCCCTTTTTCGAAGCAGATTTCTTCTCCATGGCTGCTTCATTGCAGAACATATTGCACACCCAATCATGTGAATATTTGAATATCCGGTTCACCGGCTATTGAAACCGGACGTACTGATCATCTGCTGAAAATTTGGATAACCGGGTTTCAAGGCTGGAGTCGCTCGGAGCCAGTTTAACAAGATAACCGGTTTGATGGATGTTTCGTTTGCAAGCACTACCAAGAACCACACCTGCACAGATACAATACATGCAAGCTGAATTTATACAGATGGGTGACCTCATGGCAGACGCACTACCCAGTTTGGAGCAGGTGCCAATACAGTAGCCGACCGTTTTTTCAGACTGAAAATTCGGACTTCCTGGATGTTCCGGACTTTCCCGGGGAACTGCCAGTTGCACCATAGGAGTAATGGCTCACGGATTTTTCGGACTCTTATTCAGACTATTCTTCGCTCCCCTCCAGGTCCCGAAAAATCGGTCAGCTACTGTACGTACCAATGTCTCTTCGAGGTGAAAATATCACTAGCACCATTTGAACCACAAACGGTGGCCACGAAGCAGTAAGGAACAGCTGCACCAACAATACAAGGCGCACAATGTTTGAACAAGGACATGCTGGTGTGCTATGAAGTAGATATTAATAGTAGCCACAAACAGACAAAGTTGAACAAGAGAGATCATCTACCCGCTTTCAAACACAATAGCAGACACAAAATGCAACACTTGGGGGCACCAGAATGACCAAATTATCTCAGAAAACAAACATTCCTTGCCAAGCAATGAGGGCAGGCCAGGACATTCAGAGGCCCTTCTCCTGACGCAGAAAACTTCCCACACTTCCTAAGCTGAGACTTCAAAACTGCTTTATCACAACACTGCCACCACCTTGGGCACTGAACCAATCTTCTGCATCAAGGGAAGGAACTCGAAAGGAGCTAATGTGGCATCTCTGCCGTAATAGCCGCTTTTTAGAAACATCCGGGGGGGGGGGTCACAGATAACCCACATCTGCTGCTGCATCTGAAAGCTCAAAAATCACCTACAAGGGAAAGTTGGGAGCTGTCTATCCCATCAACTTTATGGCCTTGTCTGTTGTGCCAGCAATCACCGAAGTTTAAAGAAGACAGCCAAGAACATGACCACAACCCATCTAGGGTATATAACCACTTTTACCATAGTAGATTAGTCTGCGCCATTGCTCCCAGGACACGAGGCGAGATAGCAGCAGCCATTTAGCTCAGATGAATGTAATAATGAAATGACTATTTATTGTGGTATGGCTCTTTGGCCTAATAGGGGGGGGAAGAGGGGTGTCGGAGATAAGACCGAAAGAAAAGAAAGGAGAAAGAAGATAAGGATGCCTTTTGTGAACTATTTTTTTTCCTGATGATTTTTAAGCTTTTTAGGAAGGCATGAGGGATCTTAAACCCAAAAAGAATTGACAAAAAAAAAAAAAAAAAAAAGAATGCCAGAGGAATTGTGCAACAGATGTAATAAAATGGGTGAAAAATGGTTCTGGTTTACGCACAGATGTGCAACTGCTGAAATGGCATTTCTCACAATTTTTTTCCCCTTCATTGCACACGCACCCATCGAACCCACAGCTAACACTGTCGCTACAAAGCGGGGCTGCTTGTTCAGTGAAACTGAAACATCACACATTCCGTTTCCAGTGCCAAGAACAGAGAGGCACCTCCACAAACAGCCTACTAACCACCAGCATAAATTCCACAGGAAAGGCACCCCTGAGAGTGAAGACAAACAAAAAAGAAAGTCCACCACCCACCCACCCACCCACCTGATGGCTGGGTGGTTGTTCTTCAGGGGGCGGTGGTGGTGGCAGGGGGGACAGTGGTGGCTGCCGGCACCGGCAC
>NW_027526288.1:7872535-8098768 GCF_048455015.1 Haemaphysalis longicornis | reverse complement strand
CAAGGTTAAATTGCATATGTATTTCTAAACATTATTCTGAAATTTTTAAAGACACGCCGCCCGCCGTCGCTGGGTGCCTCTCAGCATGCCTCTCAGTGTGGCTAACTGAGCCTCCATGACCAGAATCAACGGCAGCGTTCAGTAAACAGACCCAGCGAAGGAGCTTTGACGATTCTGCCTGAGTCAGGGGCGTTTGTTCTGCCAAAATATTTGATTTCAGTTTCCAAATACGCCAACGGCAGCATAAAAAAAAAAAAAAGAAACGTCGCGCCCGGGGAGAATCGAACTTCCCGCCTCCACAACGTGCGGCCAGATTCTACCTATCGTCTATCCCAACAGATGGCGCGTTCGTGCAAAATAGACCGTTGCATTAAAAAAACACATAAAGGAGCAGGAAAGCCCTATCGTCTATCCCAACAGATGGCGCGTTCGTGCAAAATAGACCATTGCATTAAAAAAACACATAAAGGAGCAGGAAAGCCTGCCATTCAAACTTTTTTAGCTGGGAACAAGTTTTTAAATATCGTTTTTTATTTCGCATACAAATAAAAGTATGTTGCCGAGCTACTCTATGTCATGGTTGCCAGCATTAGTTTTGGGAGGGACACATACGGCTCGTAGATAAAAAAATTCGGTTTAAAAAGTTCTAGGGCGTTATCAGCAAAACCGTTTCTCGTCAAGGTGCTTTAAGTGATGCCCTTTCATTTGGGATAGAGAATATATACTCGACAAAAATCGGTTGTCTGTCCCTTTAATGGTTCATTAAAATATTATACGTTGCACGTTGATGGTATTGTTTCTCGTTCCCATTCTTGCTCGCTGCACCGCTGATCGTAAGCTGCCCGCTGCTCCTTGAAAGTGCCGTATTTACTCACGTAAATTTTACACACACTACACACGACCATTTGCGGATCCAGAGGTGGGGGTGGGGGGGGGGGGTACAAATGTCCGACCACTGTTTTAATATTGGAAATGATACCCCCAATAAGATAACCCCCCCCAGGTTGTAGAAAAAGCCTAGTTGAATTTTTTCTATTGCTTGTATTTTTGGTTATCGAAAATTTCGGTGAATAAAAAAAGCAACTATCCTCCCCTCCTCCCCCTCTCACTATCATCATCAACAACACTGCGCGCACATAACAAAAGGACTTGTCAGTTCCTCCTCACCTACCTCCCCCGTCGTACCAACACTCCAGACCCATAACAAATTAGAAACTCAGTGCATACGTTAGACTTTACAACCCCTGACGCGGCGGTGCGCCTTTCTCTATTCATCCCTGGCTCCACGATTGACCTCGCAGCGAGCATAGCCCCACCGACCAGGATGCAGCCTGACTCGCATGCACTAATGCGGCAATTACTCCCGACACTACAGGGATGCAGAGTCCCCATTGTATTTCAAACAAAGTAAGAGTGATATCCCACTATTCTCTGCGCTGTTAATTGCCTCGAACGGGCAGCAGCTTCAGCGGTGCACTTTGTGCATGTGTGGCCCGGGCGCAGAATGCAGAATACCCCCTCCCTGACAGCCTCGACCCTCGCAGCAACTTTTGCCCGTGTCAAACTGTGGCTGGAGTTTCGTGACCAGAACAGCATTGAGGAGCTCTGCTAATACCAAGAACCTGTTGGGCTTGTTGGTTCGTGTCAACAGTGTACAGCGCACACAGACGAAGGACAAACGGCACCACAAGTGACACCACGAGCGCTCGTGGTGTGCCGTGCGTCCTTTGTTCGTGTGTTTGCACTGTAAAATACTGAAGTACTAACACACAAGCTAATGCACCCCTCTCTCCCAACTTCTTTAAGGATGACAGGCCCTCCCAATTCTACTTGTCATTGCTACTGTAGAAGCCCAATATAACCAAATCCTCAATATAACATACAAGTTACCACTGAATATCAGTTTAATGAAGTTGTAAGGAACGAGATGAATTTGGTGTAAAACCATTTCCTTGCAACATTTTCTCCACCTGGCATGCAGAAACATTACTATTTGTAAGGAGTCCTTCAGAAACCCCACTTTTTTTTCCCTCTGAAAGTAATCTGTGGCCTTCGTTTGAGACCGTTTTATATTTCCCATTTTTTCATATCAACCAATAAGTGCACTTTCCCCCTCGATTGGTTAAGGAAGAACTACATTGAACGTTAGTAAACAATACCGCAAGGAAGCCAATACCAGGTGAGGAGGAAAACGGCAGCCGTACCTGTGTGGTGTCCATGCGGCTGGTCTGGGTGTGGCGATCGTGCGTGTCCTTCTGACCAATGTGCCCCTGGCAGCTACAGCAGCAGGGTGCTTCCTCTCGCCTAGCGGGCACTGTCTGGGTGCAGCCATCTCTCCCCCTCTTCTCCTCCAGCTCCTCCAAGAAGTCATCCGGGGCAGACACGAACGAGCTGTGGCTGGGGCTGCTGCTTCCACAGGGGCTCACGTGCCCGCTCTGCGGCCCGTCCCCCTGTGCCACTCCCCTAGCTTTGGCTGGTCCGTCCTGGGCACGCGCAAGCAGCAGACAAAAACTTCACCCAAGCCTACAACTTCCTCGCTTGTACACTGCCACCCCTTAATCACATCCACCAGCTTTCCAAGGCCCCAATAGTTGCCTCCATCTTGTCCCTATTGTGGAACCCCCCTCAATGTCTCCTCCAACAGAATGTCCCAAACGCAGCCCACAGTGCCCGCACTGCATCATAATCTTAGAGCACCCATGCCAGTGACCGCAATACACATGCACGCAAGCATTGTAGTGGGAACAGGTGAAAAGTTTTACACCAATGACTTTACACTATGATGTAGAGAGCACCTCAACACCGAATCTGACAACGCTCTCGCATTTGGGGCAAGCTAGAGATTGAAGAGTGTAGGCGGAAGTATGGCACACCCTGGGGGGTGCCACAGGTGAGCGTCTTCAACTGGGTACACGTGAATGCAAATCGCAAGCGTCGACTGAATGTGCACGAGATCCTCAGCAGCGGGGGCAGGCCAACTAGTTTTTAATGCTTACACAGATTTTCCACTCATATCGTACAGCTCCAAAGCAGACGCAGAATTGCGCAAAACGGTCCCCAACGCTGTTCCCACATTTCACAAAAACAACCACTCCTCTCTTTTGCCCTGCACTCTGGCTGGCTACCATTTTTCACCATTACTACAACTGCAAAGCTTGCTGTTTAAAAGATGCAGTCAGCTCGCACCCAGCCTCCTCCACTGTTCTTGGTGGAGGGAGCAGCGCACCTAAAGGGGTATTCACACGAGAGAGAAATCCGCCGTTTCGCTCCTAGGAGTGCGCTCCACGTGACCCCTACGTCACGGTTTCTCTCCGGCGCACCGCCTCCCATGGGAGATCGGAGCTTCTGCTCGCGAGCTACAAACCCTCCGACGCTCCGCGGCGGAGGCGGCGGGATTTCGTCTGCTCGTCGGGCAGCTGGCCGCGACTGAACTTCTAGAGCGGTTGCAGGCACTTTATTTTTATCGCTTCTTAATACATTGGACGCGAAAATGCGTGGCGCACATGACAGGCGCACTGAGAGCCGCGTATACCACCAGCACGGGCGCTTGGCGAGCGGCGGCCGCGGCTGCGAAGTGGCGCAGGCCGGCGCCGGTAGCTCGAGCGACAGCTTGTTATTGCTCCCCAAGGCGCAAACAAAGCTGCGTATACGAGAAATGGGGTAATGATGTGATGGAAAGTTGCTTTAAAAATCGTCACCTGAGCCGCTTGCCAGAGCGGCGATCGAATATTCGCCGCAGTGTTAAGCCTAACACCAGTATGCGGGCCTGTAGGTTGGCCGGTCGGCTGCTACTACGTCGCGCGCCATTCTCTCCGCGCGGCAGCACCTGCATCGCGTCGACGACCAATTTTTGGTCGGTTGACAAGATCAGTACGTATGCGCTTAACAGAAATTGCCGCCGTCGCGGAATCGGCGGTGCTACAGCAGCTATGCTTTCGAGATAGGCGGCTGCAAACAGTGATGTCCGTCCGAAAGTCGCATCCTCCGTGTGAGCGAAGGAGCTAGCCGAGCGGAGGTCCGCCTGCGGCGACGTCACGACCTCCCTCGGATTTCTCCGCTGAAACGCTCCGTCGTGTGAATACCCCTTAAACAGAGACAGTCCTACCGCATACTACTGTCTTTGCTTCGAATGAATGCTGCCAGGACATTTACAGTCAACTCTGTGTGGAGGCCATGGAGGAAAGAAAAGGTTAGGAGAGGCCCTGACGTCACATTTGTGAAACCGAGTCCCGCCATGACTTGAGCCCACGGAGCCCAGCACTCTATCCCATCATCCTTTGCTGTCTCCGGTTTGATTCGACTAACATGGCGTCGCCCTGCCCTCCCGCAAACAGCTTCGTCGCTAATTCCTCGGTGCGATGTCATCTTCTAAGCTGTTGATTTCGCCTTCAATTTGCCCATTCTAACCCTCACCCAAAGTTTCAATCGAAAAACGGCCTTCGTTTTTGAGATAGAAGGACGATTTTTCAGCTCTTAAGCCTGGCAAAGTAGTGTGTCGTCGTCATAGCAACAGGCTGGCAGGATGGCGAACGCAGACGCCTCCGACGGCAGAGTTTTCAAACTGGCCTAATTTAAAAACGTTTGTCGTAGCGACTGCGCTGGTTTGCAAGCGTAGCGAGGCAGCCACATACCAAGCAGCTTAAAAATTTGTCCGTTTTATTTGCCCAAATTTGGCCGCCGCAGTTGTAAACAAGTAAGCAACATTGTCTATGGGCTTAAGAAAATTCATGTGACTTCCTCCACACTTTTCGCAATGCATTGGGGTGCAAGGGGCCTCTCCTGAGTATTCTTTCCTCCATGGTGGAGGCTCATTTTGTGCCGTGCCACTCCTCGCACTAGTGCACACCTCGGGGGAGTCATCCGAGAGGAGGCCACTGTCTGTTGAGCTCAGAAGGGCAGGTTCGTCCCCCGCCTCCACCTCGGGGTCCACGTAGACGAAGAAGAGGTCCCCTTCGCGGAGGTGCTCAAACCCTGGCTGCCGTGCCAGGAAGTCCGTCAGACTGCCGATCGATGCTTGCACCAGTTCCACCCTGTGGGGGCCCAGCACTTCCTGGCAGCACAGCTCCTCCTCCTGGGAGGGACCCTGCTCCTCCAGGAATGCACGGCAACGCCTGCACGGCCGGAGAGATGGTGTCCCGGATGCACTTTTACTTCCAGCTTCGTATCTCGCTCTTATTTACTGCCCACCCTCACTCTCTCTTCACTGCCGCAACAGCTGTTGCCCAAATCATGGGCACAACATTAATAGAAAGCATCTAGTGCAGTTTTACTCAAAAGCACTGCTGAGGCTACGTTGCAAACCACTTGCCACAAGCCTCCCGTGCTGGGGAACAGTTCAATGCCTTCCATGTAATTCCATTCCAACCATACCATCCTGCCATGCCACGCATCAGCAGTTAGGCCTCGAGTTAAGCAACATTCGAACGTCCACTGTAGTTTTCTTGCATTCAAATTCCACTAAATCGAGAGAGCAAGCACATACAACGCCAATGTACTCACCAGCTGCAAGCACTCAAAACAACTTTGGTGATAATCTGTGACCTTTTCTGAAACTCAGACGCATCAAAAATTAATGTCCCCCTGCGTTCGTATAAACTTGGCTTGAATGGGGTTTTGATGTCCACTGTGTTTGCATGTACCCTCGAACAAATGCAACGTCCCTTTCTTCGGTTAACTCAGGTGTGCCGCAGGGATCCGAACTCTGACCATTTTTTCTCATTTACATAGATGACTTGCCTAATTTTAGTTCCTTGGTTGAATTGTTTGCCGATGATTGCATTATCTAACGGGTAATTTCTCATACCTTTGGCATTACGAAGAGTCAAATTGATCTTGGCAATATTTCTGCTTTATGTACTTAATGGCCCATGCACCTAAGTACTAACAAATGCAAAGTAATGAGAATTTCCCGTAATGAATATAGTGCCAACGTCGACTACAACTATCATTTTTAGGGTTCAGTCATTGAATAAGTAGTGCCGTATAAATATCTAGGAGTGTACATCAATGCTTACCCACCTTTGGAGAAGCACATCGAGTACATATCAAGCAATGCCAATTGTGTGCTTGGCTATTTGTGCAAGAACTTTTACGTGGCACCTTCATCACTAAGGCTTTTGCTGTGCAAGACCCTTGCCCACTCAAATCTTCCAATACACTTCTTCGGTACAAGATCCCGGCCTTGATCCCCTTTCAGACACCTTGGAATAGGTCCAGAACCACAGCGCACATTTTTTATACTGTCAGACTATCATCATACTGGCAGTGTATCGTCCAGGAAGTTACCACTAAAGGTGCCTCCTCTTTCTTTGCAAAAGCCATTGTTTTGTCTCGGTTTGTTTCACAGAATTTATCATGACAAAACGAATCTTATCTGCATCCCCATGCTTATCCTCGCATGCTGATCATGCACACAAAGCAAATTCCCCTTTTGCCCGGACAAATCCATTCTACTGCTCTTTTCTGAAGACAACTAAAGAATGGAACTGCCTGCCGTCCTCAATAGTAGCTCATTCCGATACCACAACTTTTAAAACCGCTGTCAAGAATTTCTTTCCATCTAACTACTTTTAAATATTTTGACAGCGGAGCTGTTTATCAAATTGTAATTTTTTTTTTGTCAGCAGTTAAAAATACCAAGAAATTGCTGAATGCGCGCACGTGAGCGAGGGCCTCGCGGCGACTGCCCGGCGTCACCTGCACACGTTTGTCAAGCCAATCATACCCATTAAGAGTGATTAATCAAGATTGAAAAAAAAAAAAAAAAAAAATCAAGTGTTTGCCGTAATTATGGCAGCGCTCGCTCGGAACGAGAAAGAAATGTCATAGCATATGTGTCCTGTAGCCAGCACGGCGACATGTAAAAGTAAACACACTACACCACTGTACGATCCATGGCAATACCTCCCTTTAATCGGCGAGTATCGGTCATTTGGCACGAGCGCAGTGGCACCATCCATAGTGTCCAATGACTCAGAAGGCCATCTGGTGCAAACGCACAGCACTACAGTATGCCTCTCCAAAGTGATGCCCAATGATTATCACTTCCAAAAAAAATGAAAGCTCACACTTTTAGCAACAATGACGGAGTAAAGTAAAGGACGTTGCGGCAGTGATGGAGAAGCAAAGCTGCAATTGTGCACTTAAAAGACATTCATTGTAGTCGTGAAGGTTGCGTACAGCTTTGCTACCCTCAAGTCATAGGCGTTCCTTCATTTTTTATATTGTTGCGAGTGTGTGTGTGTGCGCAGTGTTTTACTTCCGTAATTTGATTTTTTTATGTTTGCTGTCATTGTAAAGTTCAATTTTTTTTTTTTTTACGAATAAAGATTTTTGTTTCGCGATATCTTGACGGACAGCCACTCTTTTCTGCAGTGCCCTACAGTACAGGCCTTGAAGGTGATGGGAGAAGAAAAAAAAAAAAAAATAACAGCAGTGCGTTCACAAGCTACAGACTGCCACGCATACCCTTTCGCCTGCACTGCTTTCCCTCCCACATTAAGCAATGCACTTGACCAGGCAAATCAATCTAATTCTACCACCATGAGCTTAATTATGTAACAACAACAACAACAACAACAACAACAACAACAACCACAAAAGAAAAACAGTGCAAGGCTAAATGCATCAGGCGCAGCGGGCATAAAGCTGAACATCTCGTTTGTTGTCCTGAGAAAGGAGTTTACACCATGGAAGGCAGCTATGAATTACTTTAGACTTGCAGCACGTAACGATCTCCCCCTTCCTCGGGACTCCCAACAGAAAAGGAACAAAAGCAGCCCCCATTCTTTAAAAAAATTCAGTGAAGCTTGCATTAACACGCAAGACTTGAATAGTGAAGCTGTTGTAGGTAACACTGCTGGACACGTAGTAAAGTTTCAGTGTCATTGTTTCTTGGAACAGTTGCGGTGGCAGTAATTATATGCATCAAACAGATCATAGTCGTCTTCACGGCGAGTGGTGGATGCAAAGTCACTCTCAGCATTGTAGACTTCCACCAGCTCTTTATCATTGACTCAGAGGCGGCGGTGACAGGATCTGCAAGTCATCTAGGGAAGGATTGGCACACTTGTAGCCATGTCTCCAATTACCCACGAGAATGCGGCAGCCACGGTGACTTCGGCCAAACAGGGTGTTTTTTCAGCTGTAGCATTAATGCTGGTTTTTTTTTTTTCCCCCCCCTTTTTTGCTAGAGCCACTGTGCAAGCTGGGGACGCTGCGGTTGTTGCAAGGCAAGCGCTCACAGGTGCTGGGGATTTTCTTGGCATTTTTTCCTGCAACGGCGAACTTGCAGCTTGTACAACAGCTCTATTGTTAAAAGCGTACTATGTTGGCAAGAACTTGCCCAACACAACCCCCCTTCCCCGGAAATGATTGGCACCAGAAGCTAAAGAATCGTAGCATGGAAGTGGCAAGGAGGAGAGGCCCATCAATTACCTGATGATGTCGGCCATGTCAGCCTCCGTCAGCACCTTCGCATCGCCGGCCACCACAGCGGGGTCATCCTCCTCCTCCTCCTCCATGCTGCGAGGGTAAGGAAGGAGGTGCACACACCGTGCCTTACACAGAGGCTGGCCCAACCAGCTGCGTGTGGAAGAACTGATATGCTGCAGAATGGAAGGAGCCACACAGCAGGTAACGATGGCACAACAACGCCAGGAATGAAAAAAAAGAAGAAAGAAAAGCCAATACACCCCAGCCAGCACCCTAATTAAACAATTCACTATTTGAAGTGTGCACAGACTCGGCACCTGTTTGGCACACAGGCACGCTGCCCTACAGCAGTGTCCCGTTAGAATGGAGCCCTACAATTATACAAAACTCTGGTCACACGACGCCTGTGAGGAACCACAGTGGGTGTGGTAGAGAAGACGAAGAAGAGAAGATGAAGCAAGAAATTTCGAGAAGCTGGAGGAAAAAGAGAAGTGAAGCACAGCAGGTGTGGGGGGAAAAGAGAAGGAAGACGAGGAGCAGGTGTAGAAGAGTGATCACCATTTAAGGCAACCAAACAAGGCGGGACTACCAGGCTGGGAACAAGGCACCAGCGGTCCCGCCCTGCTAGCCCCTCGAGCAATTGGCACGGGCGCATCCAGAGAACAGCGGTTCTGCTCCGCTGGCCTCATCAGCGACTCGCACGGGCACTTGCACACCACTGGCTTTGCTGCCCCACTGACTTTACCAACACCCTCACAAAAGTGTGCTCACGGATTCTACCTCAGCGACACTAGCCCATTGTCAGCCGCAACAATCTGGTGACAGCGCAGCGAGGCAAAGTGCGACAGGACCTTAATATTTAGGAACATAGTCAGGCTAGGCAGGACCCAGAATTTGCCACATTTTTGGATACTTTTGCAGCTGAAATGCTACTACACGCGTTATCTTTGATTCGCATTCGCAACGACGTCAGTCGCGTGCAGCCGCACAGCGGGGAGGACAAGCTAAGCCTACCAGAGTTGCCCAACCAAAACACAAACAACAAAATAACCGTGCCCACGAACCGTCGCAGTGTAAACAAGTGTCGCATAATGCGAACTGACCAGTGATCCCGGCGCTGGCATGGAACAACAGGAGAAAAGAGTGCGGATACTCTGTACCCTTATCTAGCAACACTAGCCTTTGCTTTTGAACAAAATGTTATCAAACAAAATGCTACAGCGGTGACAAGTTCTTGCTCTCTCGTTACCTTCCTCAGACAAAGTGTTAAAAATAAACATGGGAAACGCACCCACGCCCTACTTAGAGTGCGCACTAGCAGGCAGTCGGGACTTGGGTAAACACCACCGGTGCATGGAACCCTGCCATGGCAACTCTCTGCGCTTCCTGGTTCTCGCAATGTCGTCTGAGGCCCACCGCATTTTTAAGTATGGGTGCAAGCACGATGCAATTATCGTCTCTTCATTTGAGCCATAGATAGGCTCCGTGGTTTACCCAACCAACATGTGTCCCATCGGCGCTTTATAGGCCGAATCCCTCGCTTTCCTTTGTGCAACGGCTTGAACCATGAAGACCCACAACACACATATGCCTTGTGGTGGCAATTATCTACCCGGCAGCATTTCAAGCCAACACTGCAGTCGCCAGACGGACGTTAGGAGATGTAAATCGGAGAGGGTATAGGGAAGCAGGCGGCATGGCTCCAACTGAACAAAAAAAATTGGACATCTATGCCGCAAAAATAAATGTAGCGAGACATTCATATGTGCCAGATTATTGCGATATATTCGATGCACCGTCACTGTATTCCTATACAGAGATACACATACATTTTTTAAAGTGTATTTTGATACTAAAACACAGATGCTCAAAAGCATCTCTAAGATACTATCGCGATATCCTAGTATTGCGATGCTGCCCAGCCCTGCCCCTCAATAAGGATAGGCAGAACAGCCACTCACCCTGCAGAGTCGGTTCCATTCTCGACAGCCTCGTGACGGTCCAATTCGATGTCCTGCCTGCAACACACAAAAGGGAGACAGAAGGAAGGGGAGAGGGGCGTTGAAAATATTTCAAGAACACTGGTAGAGAAAATTGGGATCGCCGAGACTCGTATAAAAAGAATGACGGCTGCTTGCTCTATGCAATGAGGGGTCTGCTTCTCCCGAACTCGGTAGGAGCACACAAACACCCCCACCATCTTATAAGTGGTGTGTATGCACACACACCTATCTAGGCGACATCCCACTGGTGCGGTGGTCACTGCCAATAGATGGTATTCGTTGAAAAGATTAGCGGTCAATTTCCTCGCTTGGCAACACTGGAAACGGCCACAGACATGGCCGATGCGCCACGGACGTGGACAAGTACCGCCATCCCGCGGAGCCCGACGTAATGAGTAACGGCGCACTTACACGGTTGCATGAAGGAGAAGAGGGGTGCCCGATCTGGGGGCCGTGCACGCAACGTCGCCTAGCAACAGACACTTAGCCACAGATATGGCGGCGCACTCGCATGGTTGCCTGCATGCATTCCACGCCATTGAATACCAGCCATAGTCAGCCACCAAGGACATTTTGGGAGACTTTTTCTGGACAATTGACCCAGTAGCGACAATTTGATCACAACATGTCAGGCCAAAGGAACGTGAAGGGTATATAGCCTCCATGCTACCTGAAGAGCAACAAAAAGTTTATTTCTTTTCTGGCACGGCTGTTGCAAGTGAGGCCAAGACACTACGCTGCTTGTGTATACTTACTCCCTAAACAGAGATTAGAGAGAGAAGAAGACGAAAAATAATGTGCCAAAACTGATAACAGAAAAAGTACCTGCCCCCGGTTGCATCGCCACTGCCATCATCCAAGTGGTGTCCCACTGCCTCCTGGCCACTGCGTGTAACACAACAGCACCACACATTGCAATTAATTGCACACGAAAAGAACACGCGTGAGTCGCATTGCAAGGGAGGTCTTGCAAAACAAGAGCTCGTGCAGCAAGCACCCAGCATCATCAACACAGAAGAAACGGTGTGCAGTCACACTAGTCCAGGAGAGAACGCGGGAACTATCGTATAACATGCACATGGTCTGCGTAACGACTGCTAATGGCAGTTTCAGCATTTCAAGACACTGGAGGCTGCCCATTGGCGAGGATGCGAACCTCGCATGATCCGCCAACAACAAGTGACATCAAAAGTGCCTCAACGAGTAAAAACATCAAGGTTACAGTGGCCTCGGCAGACAACATGCAACTTTGCTTCACTTCCAACAATGCATCATCAGAGAACCAAGCAACCAAACCACTGAGCTAAGCAAACAGGTAGGCTGAAGATGCCAAAGCCACTTGCTCAAATGCACAGCACCAGTTTGTGGGGACCCTTGTTTCCCTACGCCTCGCCTGCACATGTTTTCGCGAGCCGGGAGCCGCCATTTTAGGCAGCCAGTGCGTCACGCAAGTCGTGACCTGTTCATGACCCCACGCGACGCGCCGAACCGGCTCGCCGCGAACGTGTGCGCGAGGGAAGGAGGACCAGGGGGAGACCTCCCCCCCGAACCGACCTGTGGGATGCGCGAATGTTCCGCGAGGACTCTGCCAAGAGATTCTGCCCTGATCGGTCGCCACGGGATGCCTCCCCTGCACCCGCGGCCGTGAGCGGCCGTAATGATGGATATCGAGGTCAGAGTCCAGCGGCTAGAGCAAGCGACAGGAGCCACTGTCTCCCCGCGAGCGATAGTCGTGTTTGGTATATGCCCTGTATCTGCCAGGCAATAAAGCCTCACTTGGGATGGCCGGAGCCTGTCTACCACATGTGAGTACCCGAACCCGTGCGTGAGTCTTCGGATTCCGCAGGGCTAGTGTACGGCGCGTAGCGTTCTCTAGCGAAGCTAGCTGGGGTCCTCTGCTATCCCGTACGTTAGCGCACAAGTTACGCCGCAGATCAAATCACTAGAGTAAAAGCAACAGGAAATTCAGGAATAGGACACAATTATTGGCAGTGCCCCAAAACAGCCCTGGCACAATGAGAATGCCTGCTTCGGCTTGCATTTCCCACAAAGGCTGACATCGTGAAGCCATTGAGGAAAGTTCCTTATTGCCACTGGCCTCAGTGCAGCCAGCCATATATGGAAGCACATGCCCCACAAGAAAGAAACACACCAATCTTCTCACCTTGCAAAGTTCGGTTCATAATCGAAATCCTCAGGACTGTCCGTTTCAAAGTCCTGCCTGCAAGAACACAACAGGATGAGACAGTGCTCGGGGCCACACAGCACAGCGGAGCACTCTGGAAGCCACACTGGACCAGACATCACTGTCGGCTTGGCTGCTGCTACTACTGTGTCCGAGAACAAGGGCAGCAAACAACTGTCTTCTGGCAGAAAGGTGGGAAGACAGACAGCAACTTGCATTTGCAAAGCAGTACAAGATCAACAGCCTTTCACCAAATCTACCCGCCAGACAACTGCTGCACGACACGGTAGAATGTTGAGCGAGATCACCCACTGCTAGATATGCCAGTACATTACTTCTGTTTTCGTGCACTGCGATGCACTCCAATCTGCAGGCTTTTTAAGTCGCGTATAGGCCACGCAAGTCCGTCACCCATTTGCACTGTGGCACTCATTTGTAGCCGAGTGCAAGAGACAGATGGTGCGGCTATGATCACAGCAGGATGCGGACATTCTCGTTTTCAGCCGTTACAGCAAGACTGCATCCCACTACAGCAGCCTGGCACGCTAGTTTTCTACAAAATTTACACTGACTGAAACCTCTTGTTTAGAGGATCCCCCCCTCATGTTCACCTAGACGCTTTCCGCATTAAGTTCACCCAGCTGGCCTGCTTGTGCGTACACAAACTCGGCCTTTTGCAAACAAAGCATCGCACCGGTCACAGTTAACCCACCACGTTCATGACAGTACACGAGTAGGAAAGGAAGTGGTGCATTTGGCAACGCAAATCTGTGCAGCGCATAGGATGACGCCTTGATTGATTGTAGGGTTTAACGCGCCGACGCAACACAGGCGATGAAGCGTGCCGTAGTGGAGGGCTCCGGATTAATTTTGACCACCTGGGGATCTTTAATGTGCGCCGAAATCTCGTACACACGGGCGTTTTTGCTTTTCGCCTCCATCAGAAAAGTGGCCGCCGCGGCCGGGAATCGAACCCGCGACCTCGTGCTCAGCAGCGCAACGCCTTAGCCACTGAGCCACCGCGGCGGTTTAGGATGACGCCTTGCACGGTGGTGCAGACATTTTCGCCAAGCCAGGCAGACCATGCCCCCGTCCCACGACAAGAAGACGGCTCACGGGTAGTACTTGTGAGCAGACCAGCCGGTCACGTTGCCATTGGCGTCCTCCAGGTAGCACCCGTACTCGTCTTCCACCTGTGCCTCCTGCCTCCTGCATGGACACGTGGGTGGGAAAATTCTTTACACCTGGATAGGGCATTACGATACGATCACACAACAGACGACAGTTCCGAGTGCGCTCAAGAGCTTATTAGAGAACCGACCGCACACACAGGGTGGCATGTCGATCTGCATACATGACAGCCCTGGATGACTACTCACATCAATGCACTGTGCGCATGCATATAGACTGTTGCTGTGGCAGCAAGAGTAGCAGGAACTGTAGCTTAAAGGAGCCATGAAGAGAAAATACAACTTCGTTTATATTTGAAAGAACTAGGATTCAGTATCTCACTCAGTTCCATTACAGCCCCAAAAGATGTTTTTTAACGAAAAAAAAAAAAGCAAGAAGTATTTCAAAACTTTACAATTTTGCGCCACAGTGACGTGTTATGAGCAAGAATGACATCATATGGGCCAACAATAAAACAGTTTTCAGTGCGTTAACTGCACGTTAGCATTTAAGTGATGCGGTCAAGTGGAACTAGAGGCCCCATTACAGACTTCCAGTCATGTGTCGTCGCCACAGGTCAGTTAGGCGGCCGCCAATCACACAAACAAGGTTCCGTGACGTCATAGAAAAGTTGTGGGAAATTGGCTGGGGGTCGCGACTGCTTCACATGTTTTCTTTAATATCTCCGTTATTTGTTCGAAGATTGCGATGATATTGGTATCATTGTTATCGGGACTAAGCAGTCTTTCTAATAAACCCGGCCAACTTGTATTTTGTCTTCATGGCTCCTTTAACTGGTTTAAATAGCTCAGGGACATGCAGTGTCACTTGTGAAAAAATGCAGTGCCTGTTGACTGCATCCCCAGGAGAAAGGCTGCAGCCAAGTGCAGGGCATTGCCAAGCCCTGGATGGCTTTAAACAGAAGCCCAGGGTTTAGGGTTAATGGCCGTACTACTGCACAGACGCAAGGGCCTTGAAGCAAGTTAACAAAAGCTACTTGAATACTAACTACCAATAAAACAAACAACGAGCCAGGGCGGTAACCACACAAAATCGGATACCGTATTTACTCGCATAATCCTCGCACTTTTTTTTCGGAAAAGTCAGTGCAAAGTTAGGGGTGCGAGAGTTATGCGGGAAAAAAAAAAATCCGGTGCACAGTGTTGCCAATTTGCCTTATGCCAGTCCTGCTAAATGTAGCGGTCGTTTTTTGTATAGGTAAGCTCAGTGTTGCCAACAGCAGCTATTTCTTTTTATTTTATTATTTACAACGTAAACAGTCTCCCGTCGATCAGCGATCATGAAATTGCCGCCTTTGCTTTCTGGCGCGCGCCCTATCTCGTCGTCGTATGTGCGTGCCCTACTCCAGTAACGCACGTTGAAGTCGGTGACGCCGAAGTGCCTGCCTGCGGCATGGTTGCCGGGTTTGATCGCGTACTCTTTCAATTTGAAAGCGGCAGTGTAGCTGGCGTTCCTCCCGGCACCAAGCACAAAACAATTAGATCAAAAAGTTCTCAAAACGGCAGCGAGCTATCCACCACTGACGCGAGTGACTCACCGACTGCTGCCGCTCAACGGCGGGACCACGACGGCGACACGACAGCGGGCTGCGCGAACACCGTCTAGTTGCGCGCACGCGAAACATGCGCGAAACCGGCTCAAGTACAGTGCGAGTAGCGTGTTAGGGCGCCTGTTAGGGAGTAGCCATGCAGGTTGTTAGGGCGCCTGGATGTCCTTGGATACACAGCGCTCTCCGCCGAATGGAGAGGCGGCGGGGGAGGGCGCGCGTTGAAGAGCGCGTGCACCATGCGGGTTTCGCAAGCAGGCAACTTTCGCCACTGCAAAGTTGGGGGTGCGAGGATTATGCGAGGAACCAAAAAATTCAAGTTTTGGTGGTTCACATTAGGGGTGCGAGGATTACGCGAGTGCGAGGATTACGTGAGTAAATACGGTAAACTGTGTTGCATCCAATGGGATCCATCCATGGACAGTTAATAGGGCAGATTTGGAGACGAGGCCCATGATCGGTGCAAATGTACACTCAAGTCTGCACAAACTGAATCCAAAAATGTACTTGCAAAGCACCCTCCTACTACATAAAAAATGCGAGGTGAATCCCGAAGGAGGGCACTATGCTTTCCAATTTGCAGCAAGCTGCCTCATTTAAGAGATTAGACACCACAAATATGTTTAAAATGTATACAGTCAAACCCCGCTACAACGAAATATTTCCCCGAATATATAATGGGTGACGTTATGCTTATTTTATAGTAAAATAATGTCCAAGCCGAGCCCCACTCAAGGTTTTCTGAAGGGGGTACACTGGTCTTGAGGACCGAAAATTTGTCAAAAAAAAAAAAAAAACAGTTGCCTGTATTAATTTTATTTGCAGTCTACACCTCCCAAAGAATGTGCCTGCAAAATATTATAGCTGTACCATAAGTATTTACAACACTTTCGCCTTTCAAGTCGCCTAAATGACAAATTTTGCCTGCGTTTCCAAACTTTGTGCCCTGTTTCCTCGGAACCAATCTTTTCCCCATGAGGTCAGCTGTCGGGTACAATATCTTGGGATGTACTGGTTAGAATTGTATCTATTTTTTCTGCATTTGAAAGCTTATGAACTGAGCAGTGCAATAAAACCACAAAAATGTACTATTTATTTTTGCTAGCACACAATTTTATGTAGTCCGTTTTAAGAAAATATTGGCAATTAATGACCTCGCATTTATTAAGTTTACTGTGCTTGTAGAAACGACGCTAAAATGGCTTCCGTGGTACAGCTGCACTCCCTTGGCTTTTTAGAGCACAAAGGGATAAAATGTATTAGAGTATCACAAATAAATAAAACTGCCCAAAATGGAACGACATAACATGTTGCACAACCCTGCACTTACACCACAAAGACGAAAACTGACTTCATATTCATGCTGAGGATGTTAATACATTTCGTGTAAATCTGAAGCATATAGGTTAAAAATACTATAAATGTCCTCAAGACCAGTGTCCCCCTTTAAAGCAAAAACAAGCCAGACAGATGGTTTGTTTTGGGGAGGAATTTGTTGCATTGACTTGCATGGCTACCTGAGTGACGGGAAATTGGAAATATTTCATTCAAGTGGAGTTCATTATAGCGAGGTTTGACTATACACTGTTAGGCATATCTGCAGCATATAATCCCTTAATTAAGGTGGCTCGCTGCGAATCGTAATGAGCACAGTGCCCTTCTTCAAAAGATTCACCCTCCCATTTTTTTTTTTCACGTAGTAGCAGGGTGTTTTGCAAGTATATTAACGGATTTAGTTTGAGCAGACTTAAGCACGCATTTACACTGGCCGCAGGCCTCCCCTCCAAATCTGCCCTATTAACCGACTGTGGATGAGCCCCATTGGATGCAAAACAGCTCATCCGATTGTGCTTGGTTAGTGTCGTGGCTTTGCTAGTCAAAAGCAAAAATAACGTTTTCGTGTTTAGTCTCGAACCCACGTTAGCCTATCCCAATGAAATGGCAGCTTGCAGTGCTGCCGTGCCCAGTCAGAGGATAAGATAATGGGCACCGCTCCTGCCACAAGCGAGACGACCGAGCAGCTACCTGCAAGTAATCAGCTCGGCAAGTGTGCCTTGTTGCCCAGCAATATGTTGTGGAGAAAAGAAGACTACAACAGGGTGCTTTCAGTCCAGCACAGTCCAGCCTTGAGGACATAGGCACCCAACTCTTCCCAGTGGTTGGGCATGCAAAAGGGTCCTGCACAGCCCCACGGTACAAGACACGGGAAGAACAGACTGAACACTGCCCTGCCAGTAGTTCCACTTACTTCATTTGGAGCTTTTCCACCAACTCGGAGAAACTCGCCTCCATGGTGCTGCAATGAAAGATGAAGCACAGAGGCATTAGAACGACAGGAAGCCCAGGGGACTGGGAAGAGACTGCAGCCACATCAAACAAAATGGGGGGCCCCAGACAGCCTGTACAAAAATACAGGGTGCAGTCCTTTTCGATGTCACTGTTAAGGCCCAACCACATGCACGCGTAAAATCGACGTACTCGCGCAACGACGTACACCTGCGGCGACATCTTTGCGCCGACCGACGACGTCGGAGAGGGCGAGTAGCCACATATTGGCGCAACGCGCGCGTAAACCAATGCGCCGCGCAGTGTGGCTCGACTACTCCGGACTCGGCTTTGTGGCGACCAGTTCAACTACATATTAACTCAAATAAAACAAATAATGCCTATTCTCACAAAAATACGTATGCTGAATACAGAAACAACTAAAACAGTTCTTGGGACATTAAAAAAACGTTAAGGATTAGTATGCATACTTGGCAGGCACAAAACCCTCCGCTACATATGGCGTAAACTGCCTTGCTCCCATAGTTGCTCGTTGCTTTGCGTTTTTTTTATCCGGTTGTTTGGTCCCCGTATATTTTACAAATTACTACGTTTTATCGCATAATTAATAGTGAAGTTAGCTTATTTATCAATTCCCTGTCTTGTTATGCGACCTGACCGCCGATAACATCACCGCCAGAGGTGTACGTCAACACTGTGCGCCCGAAAGTTTGCGTCGATATCTGGCGGGCTCTGACTTCGGCGTAACAAGCGCGTACCAATGCATTCGGCGTACACCGGAGTACGCCGGTTCCTTGTGCACTTACGCCGGTTTACGTCGTTACGCGAGTACGTCTGTTTTACGCGTGCATGTGGTTGGGCCTTTAAGAATACCAAACGAGAAAGTTGAAGCCGCACCCAACGTGAAAAAGAGTTGAAGCAGACTTGTAGGTGCCTTACAAACAAAAATTCCTCGCATGTTCTATGGTAAAATAAAGTGCTTATCCCAAAGTGATTGTCCTCACTTCAGCTAAAACCTGGATTTAAGGGGGCTCACTGGTCTTAAACCAAAAAAGTTTATTTTTGCAGTTATGATGATGAAAATTGGGGGTCATGTGTAGTTTTTCATTCTGATTGTAGATATAAAATTTGTTTTTGAGTAAAAAGATTATATTCAGATTTATTTGGATTTTTATATTCGATTTTTTGACAGCCTTTGTAAAAAAACTGCTGGAGGGATGCAGCTAAACAGGGTACCAGTGAACTGTGCACAAATCAAGGAGTGCAATAAGACTAACATTATCGTTCTATCTGGTCTGTAGCAGAAGTTACAACCGTTTGAAATTTAGCCTTCAAAGGTGGCAACCAGAAAAACCGGTTTTCCCTTCCAACCCCAAACTTCAAACGGTCGTAGCTTCTGCTACAGACCAGATAGAACAATAATGTTAGTCTTATTGCACTCCTTGATTTGTGCACAGTTCACTGGTACCCTGTTTAGCTGCATCCCTCCAGCAGTTTTTTTACAAAGGCTGTCAAAAAATCTAATATAAAATCCAAATAAATCTGAATATAATCTTTTTACCCAAAAACAAATTTTATATCTACAATCAGAATGAAAAACTACACATGACCCCCAATTTTCATCATCATAACTGCAAAAATAAACTTTTTGATCAAAGACCAGTGAGCCCCCTTAACGATTGTTGACAAAAATTCGAAATTTTCCAATTACATGCAGGTTACGAGTTAAGGTTCGCGTGAATGAAGTAGAAACAAAACCGAAATGCCAGGCATCAGTGACTGACTTCAAGAATTCATTTCACCATGAGAAACGGCGAGATTAGCACCTGCTGCTTTCCCACGAGCTTAGTCACTACACAGCACTCTCAAAGAAGCAATCTCACTCACTCCTGAATGCACAAACTTTACTGAGGTAAGTATCAGTTTTGCCTTTGGACACTTTTCAGTGCGTTAACGCGTTTAAAGGACCAAACTTACCTACGCTGAAAGGGCGCCTTTTCAAGAACTCTATTCTATTTTCGGCCGTCAAAATTGGCGGGAGGGTGCTAGCTGGTATACTGCAACGGGTGGCTACATTCTTTCTTGCCATCGGAGACAGCACTTAAAATTGCGAGCTTATCTTGCAAAGTCAAAACTTCTCTCGTTTTCTGCTACAAGAACTCGCCACTGACGAACAGACACCACAGATAGTTGCAGCACGGCCGTGGCAGTGGAGACTCGCAACTACACGACAGGCAGGCCCATCACCTAACCGACACCATACTCGCACGTAAACGTGCCTAGTTTTTTCTTTGTCACTTTTTAGTTTAGGTAATTCTTTTATAAAAATTTGTAATAAATCTGTTGTTTGAAATTATTACTACTAGAAAGCCCTATGCTTTCTTTGTCCTTTCATAGTTTACACTTCAGCATAATCATTTTCTGTGGCAATAAAAAAAAATATTTCCTGGAACACCCCAAAACAGCCATTTTTCCGCGGCCACGAAAGTTTTAAGAGCGCTAGATTTTTTTCTTGTTTTTTTACTACTTTAAGTGATAGGGATTTCGTTACAACACAAGCAAGTATACTTAAATGGATATTTTAGAGAGACTGCCTTACTCTCTAGTGGCACAGCCATCAGAAGCGCTAAGTTGACAGGCCCGCAAAAATCCAAAACTTGGTGTAAAGCATTCATATATATATATATATATATATATATATATATATATATATATATATATATATATATATATATATATATATATATATATATATATATATATATATATATATATATATATATATATATATATATATATATATATATATATATATATATATATATATATATATATATATATATATATATATATATATATATATATATATATATATATATATATATATATATATATATATATATATATATATATATATATATATATATATATATATATATATATATATATATATATATATATATATATATATATATATATATATATATATATATATATATATATATATATATATATATATATATATATATATATATATATATATATATATATATATATATATATATATATATATATATAAAAATCATAGCTTAGGAACGTAGGAGCAACTTGTACACCTTAGAATTCCTAAAATAATTTAGGATCAGTACAACTGCCTGTGTATACTTTTCTTCTGCATTTGTTTTTTTCAGATTATTTGACCAATAAACACTAAGTAATTGTACCTTTCACAAAACTGCTGTTATGCATTTGAGAAAGAAATCTATAAGCTATAAGCAATGCTGAATGTGTCCAGTAGCTCAAGAAAAAAGTTTTGGAAGCATCAAAAGCTGCCGTTTTTCAGCCGTAACAAGAGTTACCATAAGCACCCAGTCAGTAGTTCTGTAAATCTTTTGACAACTAGGTATATATTTCAAACTATTCATTCTATGCAAGATTTTATTTCATTTGCGATCAACACGCTGAAACGAATGTGTGCCGCTGTTTTAAAACACTAGCTCAAGTATTAGAGAAATTTCAAGGACCAGTGAACCCCCTTATCCCTTTCACTGCCACTCCTGAGAAACTCACGGGATCATACGCCTGCATATCCCCCTGCCACTTCAGACTATACTTTTGTTGCCTTTTTATCACTCCCTACTCCAGAGACAAGTAACTTGTATTTTAGGAGTGCCATGTCACCTATTGAGAGGTCTCGTGAATGCATAAAACTTGTACAATCAATTTCAGACTTCAGACGGATTGAAAATTTCATCTGCGCCACTTTGCATTCGCCTCAGCAACGCAGCCATGGCGGTTCAGATGCTACCAAAGAAAGGAATTTCGCTAACCGCGTTCAAGCTTCAGTTGCAACTCTCTCAAGCCTAATTGTGAAGAATGTCCAACTAAAAAAAATAAATGTTTCAAGCGACGTACACCCCCCATTTGGAAGATAACTATTTTGTTAACTAGTTAGGTGGCTGCTTGTAATCAATGCAACTTTTTATTAGATAAGATATTCCTGTACACAAATGTTTAGACACTTTCCAGAGCACCGTAGTGCATTAGTAGCACAGGATTTCCGTGGAACATGAAACAGCAGCAGCCAAAAAAGGCCCGTAATAAAAACCAGTATTAAAAAAAGAACAAAAAACCTGCCAGCGAACGGGACATTACAGAAGAAAAGGGTAACAACAGCTGCCTTGTACAAGGCCATGCTAGGAGACTGTACGGGAGCAGAGAGCCAAGGAAAGGCCTCTTGCATCTCCTGCTGGCAGCTGGCCAAGGAGATAGGAGAGGCAGGAAGTGTCTTTCCAACTTATTAGTTTATTTCCGGCATGATGTGTTGAGGCGGTTTGGCGTGGGCATTACGTTTCCATCTTGCTAAATGCAGAGACTCAGAATTGGCTCTTTGTGCTCACCCTGCAGATAAGTGTTATTTCTAACAGTGACTTTCCGATGTCACTTCAAAGTTGTTACGAGTGGGTTATACCCCTGTCACACGGCAAATCTAATGTCATTCAAACTGAATGACATCAGCTGTTAATGACATTCGGCTCGGCCATGCGGGTCTACACGGAGGAACAAATGTCATTTGATTGTGATAGCGGTGACGATTAGCGAGCTCGCAAAACTGCAGAATTACATTTAAAGCGCAACTAGAATGTTTTCACACGTAATATTAAAAAAAAAACGTAACAAAGGATTATTTTTTAAAATACAAGAAAACCACCGATTTAGGTGACATCAGTAAAGATCACAAGCTGAAACAAGTCTGCAAAAAATCCGGATTAGGGTAGCGCGCGCACTGGGGACGAGATTTTATTTTTTATTAGTACTTGTTTTTCTTTATTTGAACAATAACACAAAGAAGAAAATACAAGTTTACTGAAAGTTTTTAGAAACAGTATTCTTTGGTTTATTACTGAATTTTCCTGTCCAGGGACGCACTACTGCTGTCGAGGCTACTCATTTGGCCACTAACTGAGGTCCGGGACCTCAGTTAGCCGCTAAATGTCATTTGCCTCAAATGTCATTTGGTAATCTCGTGTAGCGCCGAACTAATGACGTTTAGAGTGAATGACATTTGCTGTAAATGTCATTAGATCTGCCGTGTGACAGCGGTATTAGAAGACTGCGTTCACAAATGTTAACACACAATCCAGCCATTTTATGAAATTTCGGACACAGATATAACTGTTCTGTTCAAGTTTCTTCACTGTCATGAAACAGCAGAAATATGCAAGCTATCTCACTGGCCAACAACGTATTTTCATCTTGGACAGGTTCCGAAGTTGCCCAAACACACACACACACACACACACGGACCGTGAGCCCAATACAGTCGAAAAACAAATCGACAGCAACGCCAGACTTCAGCGCTACAACGTACAGGCTACATCGCTGCACAAGGCCTCATAACAAGTGATTTTTTTCCTTTCTGATGATAAATCAGCCACATTAGAAAGCTTCCAATTAAAATCACCCCCCCCCCCTGCCCACACACACAAAAAGAACAATGTACTGCTGCGTGCATGATTGGACTGAGCTTGCAAAGACGTGCATTTGAAAAAAAGCTACTGATCTGGCAGAATTAAAGTGAGCAGTTCGAATGGGTCGTTTCCGGTTGTAACCTGCACGTGCCAGAAAGTTGTGCACAAAAATCCGCCCCTTTACCTTACCCTGTGGTGCCTTCCAACGAATGCGGCAAGCTAGGTGGGCATGCCAGGCAGCGAACCACTCTGGCCACTGTCACACTTGGCTTGTTGTTGCCCCGAGCAAGAGTTCACACTCAAATGACTTTTTCTTTCCTGTTAGTGTCAAACACGTGCAGAGAAGTGGAGCACGCTATGACAGGGACACTACGGCCGAACGAAAATGTTCAGAGGAATTTGCCCCCCTTGCGCAGAATAAACCCACCACAGAATCCGCGTTCGGGCTTTTGTGATGAGCTGGCATTTTGCTGATGAACGATGAAAGGCTGCCATGGCAAGTCCATGTTATTTACAGGAGAGAGAAAAAAAAATAAAGGAAAGCATAGGTTGGCACCAGCCGTTTCTTTTTTTCTTTTTCATGTAATCAAACGTGGTTTGTTGAAAGACACTATCAATGTGTCGTGTTTACGGGTCACTGGCTACCTGGGAAAACCTGCACGCCATCATTTGTTATCGAAGGCTTGCTGACTGGGATGCACAAGACCTTTCCAGCCCGATTGTGTACGTAACAGGCACACGTACGCGACACACATTGATGTCACAGTACGTAGAACTGCATTCATCAGGTACTGCCCTTACCACAACCTCCTGATGGGGCAACAAGCAGTATGGTAGAAATGTTGAACAAGTGTGCGAAGCTTGGCGAGTAGGTAAGGATTCATGATTGGAAACATGATTAGAAACTTAGCAAATGTTGCAGTGCTGAGGCGACACCCCAACGTCTACTGGGTGGCCAAGCTTTCTGCAATTCCTAGATCAGTTCACACAGTGACAGCTTTTGTTGTGGCACATACAGCAGCAGCTATGTCCAGGCAGGTGTGAAGTGTAGTACTTGCGTTTGTCCTGCCATTCCTCTACCTGGTACTTCATGCAACCTCCAAATTGACAAGGTACTGTAGAGGGGACAGGTGCTGTGGGAAGGGGGCTTAGCCAAGATTAAATGAGAGAAACTACGGTTAGAGTATCCAAAACTTTGATCAGAGTTGGAGTAAAGACAGCGGACAGCTTTCATGCGACGTCACCACAGCCCTTTCTGGAGTACTGCTCTCTGCCTTCTCAGAGCTGCTTGAGAAAGCACACAGCCTTCCACTGTGCAAGTAGTACTCCAACATGGCAGCTACGATGACGTCAGCGCAAGCTATGCATTACGCAGAATCCTGCTAGATCCCGTGATCGTTGTTGGGCTGTACAAATCCTGTTGCCCTTGCGAAAAGTAGTGTGGCCCCAAAACATAACTATGAAGAAACCAAAAGGTTTAAAGAGTGCACTTTTAACATCTGCTGTGCAACAGTGCCCCACAAAAGAGGTTCTGATGTGACAGAGCCCAGGCTTTGAAAGAGAATTGAAACCAGCGGAAAGTTCAAAGTGTTCGACCACCTGTCACCAGCAGCCTACGGGTATTTCTAATTTATGGCCCCCACCCAGCACGTCTAGTTGGCTTCATTTAAAGCACAGACTAACGCACTATCTCCTACGCAAACAGCTGCAGAGCTGTGGCAGCTGCTGCGTTTATTGAACTCTCAGCACTAAATAATACGCCTGCGTCTAGCGTTCCATCCGCACAGAATGAAAAGTGCTGAAGTTCCGTCCAGACGGAACCCAAGGTGCTGCGGGTAACCGTTCGTCCAGACTGGACACCGGCAGGGGAGGAGGAGAGGAGGGGGGGAGGGCAAAAGTGCCCCTTTTTGCACTCCCCTGACGACTGTTAAGAGCTGCGTAACGTCACAAGACGAATAGTTTCAACTTGAAAGACAGCTGTCAAATCCAGAGGACCGCATATGCACTGCACACCAAAAAAAAAAAAAATCAAACGCGCCCGCACAAGTCATTTCCGCACCATTTGAGTCATTAAATATTCCTTAATGTTCGTGTAGCTTCTAAGGCGCTTTACTTAGCAAGTCTGGCGAGTACGCGAACAGACCAAAACGGCAGAAATTTCTGCGGGCTGCGGACTCACCTGGGAAGGGCGCAAGAAGGGCCGCTGGACGAGCCGAACGAAAGCTTTACCGGTTGAGGCTTGTTCCTCCTGCTCCGTGCACGTTTCGGGGCCGCCGAAGACATCGCGCCCTGCGTCAAACGGATTCAAGGGCCACCCGCTCGCGACGACAGAATTCGAAACTATGCACGACGTACGCCCGCGAAAAAGTGTAAACAAGGTATGCGGCACGCAGATTTAGGCGTCTTAGCTCATAGCAACAGACTGCCCCACAGGGAGACCGGCGGCGCGGGCGAAACAATACAATTCGAACACCGCAAGGTCGAACAAAGCCGCGGTTTTGTTGATAAACGAGACGCGGGAACCGTAGTTCAAAATGACATTCTGGGAGGAGCACGCAATGCGACGACTCACTCGGAAGCGCAGGTTTCGAACGAAGGAAGTTCGTGGCAGATGCCGCACGTAAGCGGGAGCCGAAAGCGTTCAGGGTTGATGAGCCGAATTCGGAACGCTTGCCAACACGTTAAGCCTGGTTAATGCGCGTTATTCCACTGCAACAAGTGAGCGAGAAAGTGAAGAAGCCGCCTGCTCGCGCCTTTTGTAGATCCTAAAAAAAATCCCCCGCTGGGGGCTGGAAACTGCCAGCGGCCAATCATATGGGGCCACATCGTTTACTCTGGCACTTTTGCTTCTATTCATTTTTTGCAAGAAGCCACTCCTCAGAGCAGGCAGTCATGAGCCTGAAATTCCACTTAAAAATTGATGTGAGAGTAGTGGAAAATTAAAAATTTAGTATTAACGTTGTTCTCAACTTTTGTAGCTCCATAACGCAAACCGAAACTTAAACAAATCACACTCAACTAATTTTTTTTCTAGTAACAAATTACAAAGCAACAAATGTATAAAAAATATTTACAAATAATTAAAATCAAGTTACAAGTACTTTATTGTGCTAATATAAATGGAAGACCGCGCCCTCTAACAGGTGTATACGATTGTAACGAACATTCTCGAGCCTTTGACGTCGGCTGCTTTTCGTTACTCAAACGTTGTGGTGAAATTGGTTAAATTCTGGTGTTAATCAATAATATATAATAGCGGTTCTATCTTCTGATAGGAAACCCTGTTTATCGTACGTATTGCGATTTCCTTAGGTGCGTAACGCCTTGCAGAAGCTATTTCACTTGGATGTCTACTTGATAGATCTGTCCTTTTGCAGACCGCTCTCCCTCGTGTAAATGCCCTCTCATCTTGAAAGTTGCATTCAGAAACAAGCGTGCGCGCTGCCTTAACCGACTTAGGTGCTTTAAAGGGCGTTTAAATAACCGCGAATAAGGGCACACTTTCGTTGCATCCTGTGTGGCTTTCTGTGTCGTTGAAAACCTAACGTGGCACCGTGTTACCGTGATTGCTGCTTCGTAAGCAGCCTCTGTTTATATCAAAAGGCATAATCTTCCTGTTTTAAGAACCGCGCAAAAGCAACTTTGCTGTTGCCTTTTTTTTTTTCACATATGCAAATGGGCAGTGAACGCTGGTTGTTCAGGCGTATAAACTGTAAAAAGCAGCAATGTAGGACAGAAGTGTTAATGCCTTGCGCGTTAATGAGTCAACTGTGCATGAACTGCCGTCACTTACGCAGTGTGTCAAGAAATGCGCATTAACAGCAGGGCTAGTTGCAGTGTGGGTGCATGCTCTGCAGACGAAACTTGGGGAACTCTAGAACCAAACGCCCAGTTCCACTTGCTTTTAAGGTGCACCCGCCATGGTTGGTGCTTTTTTGGATGGAGGCAGAAAATGATAATGTTTGCGTGTCTAGATTTTGATGAATTTTAATCATATCCCCAGGGGGTCTAAATTAATATGTAGCCCTCCAGTCCCAGGTGTAGCTTCGACATTAAACCTAAGAAACAAAAAGATGTTTGAAGCGGATTACTGTGGAGAGATTGTGATCGAGTGAAATCCACAGCGTTTACTGCCCAACCGTGGTTTCGTACATAGCCTAGATCAGGATTTCCTTAAACATGCTACACTCTAAAGATGCCAGCACTACAGCTACCTCCATAAGTAGAAGGAGCAGAACATGCATGCTTTCAGCAGTCCTAGCTTGCCTAATGGTACGCTGACATGCCTTTGTGCGTTGCTGTCGATTTGCACAGTGTGTGCGGGCGACAAAGCGTTTGCAGTGCGGATTCTTTCTTGGGGTCCTCTGCCATATTTCTAAAAGTTGTGGGTAGTGTGCGGCAGACACAAGTGTTTGTTTCCACACATTTAGCAAGCACGTGATTCATTTGTAACAGAAAAAAAAACAAAACAAAAGAACTCTGGCTGTTCTCCTGGGTGTCAAATTGCAATATCATGCAGTGAACTGCAGTGACAAACAAGCTGTACGTTCCGAACCCTTGCCCCGTCAAGGTGTGCACTGCTAGTGCTGTTGGTGGTGCTGTTTCGTTCCGCAGGTGACCAGCGGGCGAGAGCCACCCGGACAAGCTGAGCCATGTCGTACATGCTGCAGCACCTTCACAATGGCTGGCAGGTGGACCAGGCCATCCTGTCGGAGGAGGACCGAGTGGTGGTCATCCGGTTCGGCCACGACTGGGACCCCACGTGCATGAAGATGGACGAGGTGCTCTACTCCATCGTCGAGAAGGTGGGGAGCGATACAGTGGAATGTCGTTATTTCAGCAATTCGGATTATTTGTCATTCCCACACCCTCTCTTCAAAAATGTACATAGCCCTATGGCAACAAACATTCGCTGATTCGACGAAAAATTGCACGCGCACTGGTTAATTCGGACTGGAGGCAAGTCGAGGACAGCGCAACTGAAACAGTTTTGGGAGCGCGCATTGTTACTGTCTCAACCATCTTCACGAGAGTTTAGATTGACAGCGACCAGTGACGGACTTTGCTGTCGCAGAGGGCTACCCATCGCCATTTCTCGCCATCCGTCGACAGTGACGGTGCATTGTCGAAGTTGATCATGGAGGCAGTTAAATTTCGCCTCTCCATCTTCTTGGCGAACTGATGGAGACGAAATAGAGATGTTCTTTTGATGCGCGAGCCGAGAGGACGATCTCGACTCGCTCCGATGACCGACGACCGATGCTTGGAGCGGGTGAGGGATGAGGACTGCCTTCCTTGCTAGATATTAGGTTTATTTACATTATTTACAAAACTCCAACGTTACATCAGGTCAGAGTGACGGTTACATTGTCACTCTGACAGCAGCAGCCTGTTCGGCCGAGATCTATACTAAACTAGATCCCCTCTCGACCGACCCTCGACAAAACCCAACACGCCGGTTTTGATAGCAGAAACCCTGCCTCCCAAAAGGGGGCGTTCAAGAAAGAGAGAAAAACCTTTCAAAACAATTATTACAAACCATTGATTGGCCACAGGAACCAGCCAATCACACACATGTCCCCACCTGCGGTCACGTGACCCAACCCTCTCTCTTATGCACTCAAAGTGCGTTCCCCACGCACGCTGTTGCACCCGGCCAGAAAATACAGGACATCTGCGGCCTAAAGTGAACCATCCATTACGTTCAGCGGGCGGCATCTGCACAAACAACAGCCAAGCCGAGGGCCCGGAGCGGTCCTCGCGCGGCTGACCTCCCTCCACGCGGCGCCTCCCGCGACGCCCCCGCTGTCCCGCGACGCGCGGGCAATGAGGGTTGCTAATTCCCTCCCAGACGAAGGACGCCGCCGCCTGCCGTCTGTCCCCCGGGAAGAGGCGCTTCAGGCCCAAGCGATCGTCTTCAAGGCGAACGACCCGTCAACGGGGCGCTCCCGGCGCCGGCTTCGCAGATTCTCAAAAACTTACACCGCGCGCCCGTTCGACACTAAGATACGCACCATCATTCAGGTTCCCGTCAGCTTGCCATGCCGAATGACCCTGCCACCTTCGACGCGACAGAGGCATTCAGGCTAATCGCCCCCGTCCTTTGACACACAAAAGGACGGGCACAACACACGCTCTCCGCGGCTCCGAACCTGGCGTCCGTGCGGCTACATGAAAGGGACCCAGGATCGTAGCTACCAGCGGAGGCGACGCCAATACGTGGGCCACCGGCGGCCTTCATTAATTACATGCGGAGCCCGAACTTAACAGAGGCCAAGAAAAACTGCTTTTCTTTCGAACATGTAGGAATGTAGGATAGGGGACGCTGGTGTAATCAAGGCAACGCCTCTAGAAACAGTTGTGGTAGGTCGTTGAGAGATGGCACCAGCTAGTTTCCTTTCTTCACCAAGGAAGTTAATGTGGGTTGTTGCGGCAAATCATGTGTTGCGAGTCACTACCGGAACGGTCGCTTACCTGCAGTGAAACGGACAAAGAGGACCTTGGTACGATGTTCCGGGCAATGTACTTGCGCTAGATGGATTGTCATATGCCCGCAAACTAGTCGTTTCCACTCAGTTGTCCGCAAAAAAACAAGCAAGCATCATGGACTTTTCAAAGTAAAGGTATAGAATAAAAGAATAAAAAATGTGCGTTTTTGTTATTCGTTCGATAATTTGACATTCGGATAATTCGCACATTTCTTTCACTCCGTTGAGATCCGAATTAATGAGGTTTACTGTATCTTGAAAGATGTTGCCCTAGGGAACTGTTGAGCACCTTAGCCAACTGCTTTTTAAATATACTGTCAACGGAGTTGGGAAAATCTGCAGCACGAGTGGCACTGCACTGATGTAATCTTGATACTATACTCAAGTCAAAGCTACAAGGACACGTTCTCTCTGTCATGCTGTGTTCACCGTCATTTTAATGTGCCCCACTGGAAACACAGGCAGTGTTCATTCAAACCCTGTTTCCCCATCAGCAGCTGCTGCTGAATTTTTTTCAAATTAGAGACACGGTTGTAATTTTATTTATTTTTATTGGCTTTACAAGGCAGCGCTTATCATTTGGGAGAACCTGATGCCATAAAGGTGAAGTGGACTTAGTGCTTTGGTGCAACGGGACCACAGTGCAAGCCTTAGTCACTCCGTTGCACCACTTCGTTCGCTAGCGATGCGAAGTGCAGCTGATTGTTGCTCTATGTTCTGGTACATATAAGGTGCAGCACCAAGGGAATGGTTGGTAGTGTTTATCACATCAGCTCATACCTCTAGCAGAAACGCGTGAACGAAAGCGCCTTAAAATGGGACCACGTGCTGTTCCCCTTTTCTTACCAGCAACAAACACCCGCCATGATGTGGTACCACTGTGGTACACGCACTCACTTGCATGCCATGCTGAGCTGAGCACCTGACTGAAATCAAAAATGAAACAGAAAAAAAATTCCACTTGATGTAGTGAAGCTGCCTGTTTGGTAATGCTTACCGAGCTGAATTTTGTGTCTTTCTAACAAGTCATATGTTGAAGTAGAGCTGCCAGATACATTTATTTTATCTTTCGATGATTGTTGCTTGCTTTGTGATGGAGCTGCAGTGCCCGTTTGAAATTCCCGCTCTTTGTCGCATCCGCCCGCAGGTGAAGAACTTTGCGGCCATCTACCTGGTGGACATCTCGGAGGTGCCGGACTTCAACAAGATGTACGAGCTGTACGACCCGTGCACGGTGATGTTCTTCTTCCGCAACAAGCACATCATGATCGATCTGGGCACGGGCAACAACAACAAGATCAACTGGGCCCTCGAGGACAAGCAGGAGATGGTGGACATCGTCGAGACTGTCTACCGGGGCGCCCGCAAGGGCCGCGGTCTCGTCGTCTCCCCCAAGGACTACTCCACCAAGTACCGGTACTGAGCAGTGGTCGGACTTGTGGTCGTGTATCATCATCATCAGGAGAGTGCCTCGGGTGCCAAGTGTTTCCAGTGTATGTAGCTGCATTGGATGTGATAACGTGAGTGGCGTTGGCATCTCAGCGGAACTGCGTGTGCATTTGAGGACAATGTTGGACCAGCCAGGAAGTGCGTTCTCATTCCCATGTTCACCTCGTGTGTTCAGTTTTAATAATAATGTGCAGGAAGAGTCTCATGTGTGTTGCTTCTGCTTGCGAATGCCACTTATAGCCACCAAGGGAATTCATTAGGCAGGAGTTTTGGTTTTGGACAAGTAGTCTACGAGCTTACAGACACTGACTTGTCAAGCAACTGAATAGATGGTGGGTTATTCCTTGACCTAAATACCAGACGACGGATTTTCGCATGTGAGATTTCAGTCGTAGCAGCATCCTCTGCTTTCACAAGTTCTTCTAGCATATGCTACGGCCTCAGTGCTAACATTTGCTACTTGCTACCTGTATTCTTGTCTGACTGGCAATGAAAGCAGCAAATAACATTAATTTAGAGACGGCAAGTATTCAATGCCTAGATCTTGAATTTCATTGCAGAATGTGGTGTACCATAAACTTTTGCAGGATTGCACATCTTTATTTTTTTTCCGCAATGTGAATAGCCTTTATTTAAATGAGTAGGATACGGTATTTTCTTGGCCGTAGATAATATGGCAAAAAAAGTGGAGTGGGTGGTTTTCTAGTAGTTGCCCAAAGAAATACCACAATAAGCCACTAGTGAAATATATCCCGGAGCAAGTTTATTTTCTCATTGTAATTTTCTCTAATGCCTTTCTAGGCAGTGACAAGCATTCATTGTCCTTAAACCTATGGATTAAGACATCACTGTGCGCTATCAAAACGTAGCTGAATCACCTCATGAATGTGTTTGTTCTTTTTTATTCACGGGAGTTTGGCCTGTGTTCGTTGCCTTGTAATCCGAATTCTTAAGCCCAGGGAAAAGCTTTGAACTGCCTTGCAGAACACAGCAGTTGCCTCACAGCAGTTGCCTGGCAGATTCCGGCCGTCATTCATCCAAGCGTTTCTTCCACCGAGTTGTTATATGTGTATATAGGGCACGCACACACACGGTTGGTGCTTCAACACATTGCCTAGAGCCACTAAATAAGCTACATCTAGTGGCTCTAACATTGCCCAGACTAGCTTGTGCTGCAAGTGCTAGCACAGGTTCCTGAAGACAGTTGCCGATGTCTGAGGTTTTACCCTCAAAAAAGCCCACCAATGCATCGTCGATCTCCTCGCTGAAAATTGGCCATGCATTGCACTTTTGAATTTGGCTATTCCAAGACACTGTTGTGGGAAAACTTCATCATCATCACCAGCCTGTGTACGCCCACTGCAGGGTAAACACCTCTCCCATACATCTCCAACTACCCTGGTCCTGTGCTAATCGCGACCAATATATCCCCGCAGACTTCTTGACCTCATCTGCCCACGTAACTTTCTGCCGCCCCCTGCCGCGCTTGCCTTCTCTAGGGATCTGCTCGGTTACCCTTAATGACCAACGGTTTATCTTGCCTTCGCGTTACATGCCCTGCCCACTTAGTACTGCACATTCTACTCCTGTGCATGCTTCATCTTTTGCAAAACGCTCTGCACTTTTGCTCACATCCGTTCCATTCCTGTTTGACCTTCTGCTGGATGATGTTCAAAGGCCAAAACCCGACCACCCACAAATCCGGACACAGAGCAATGCAGTGGGCAGTTTTTCGGTAGCACGTAAAACAAACTGGAGGAGACAGCACGCAGGAAAGCTGTGGAGTCTTTCAAGCAAACAGATGGCTTTTTACCTCAGATTGTTGGCTGTTGCAGCCCAGTGCGGATATCGCCTCCTTCTTTTATGCAACTTTTCGTAGTTGTTGTGAAGGGGTGCGCATGTTTTTCACACATTTTGGGGCCGTGTTGTTTGTGCATGTTTTTACAGTTAGGTATTAGAAGTCTACACAGTGCACTGTAGTTGCTCCTTAGTGATACTTGTTGGCTAGCAAGATTTACGTCTGTTCCAGTGGGCATAACATAGATGACTCCATGGCTGGTTAGGTAGTTCACGATTGCAGGAACTCTCTTGACTGTGTGAGCCTGGCAAGGGAGAGATTAGAAGTGGCACGATGGCAAGTGAAGCAGTAAGACGTGAAGCAGATCTGTGCACTAGCTTCAGAACGTGTGGTAGTCGGTCTGTTGCTGTGTGACACACTGCTCCTCACCCGCTGCACGAGCTCAGTGGATAAGGTTGCACTAGAGTGGAAAGTCATGGCTTGAATCTCAAGCCACGGACTGCCGTTTCTCTCAAGCGAGAGAAACGGAAATTCACACTTCTATTATATATTGGCACATGTTAAACAGGCTGTGAAGACAAAGTACTAGCCTGGTTCATTAGAAAGACATGCATTGTCTTGATAGCAATGTTAAAATATTTATTGCAAACTCCCAGCCACTTTCCTGCCAAGTCTTTATAATGTAACAGGATCTTATTTGTACAACTGGTGACGACCGACAAAAGCTACAACAAAGAAACATGACCGTGCAATTTAATGGGGCATTCCATTTGATAATTTTGCTTTAATGCTAACGTGCTGTTAACTGTGACTGTTCATAGTACTTGCCTGTATTACATCACCGTAGCTAAAATTTGAAAGTTTTCCAAAAATTTTTACATTTTGTTGGTTGAGTGAACTTCTTTCCTCAGTGGAATGGAGTTTAGCGAGTCACCAAGGGCTGGTTTATCGTTCAAACTGGACAACGCTGTATTTTGTCTTCATGGCCTCTAAGAGATCTCCAAGTGGTCAGAAAATTATTCTGCAACCCCCTACTACATATTGGGAGATTCATAGCCAAGCTTTGATGTGATGCGTCAAACACACATTTATTTTTGGCTGCTACACAAGTGCCGACATGGGCATCGTTTTTTTTTCTTTCAGCAGAATTGCAGTGTATGCTCATATGTGCATGCCACAGTATCAACACCAGCACATTTCCAAGTGAGGGAGTTCCCTCTGGCTACACCTCTCTCCTATTTCTAGGCCACAAAAACTAGGAATGGAATCAAGACGTTCGGTAAAGGCTGCGTGAAGGGATTCATCTTTCCCAAGTGTCATGAAGGATGCTTTTGTTGGGTAGGGGAGTGGGAAAATGGCAAAGCTCAGCAAAAACTCCCTTGCACCTTGATGTTGCCAGTACTGCAGACCATAGAGTTTCATACATATTGTAAGAAACTCTATGCTGCAGACATACCTACAAGGCAAATAACATTTAGGAGGTCGGGCTGTAGGACACCAAATTTGGACCAAGAGTACTTTTGTTTGTGTGCGTGTGTGTACACACTGAAGGATGGCTAGCAGTTGAGAACTTCCAGACGGGCATAAGCGATCTAGTTCATTTGTTTCTTAGCATTTGCCATTAAATTAGCTGCTTAAGTTTGCAGTTCAAAATATCTAACTTATACAACAACAAAAAAAAATACAAGTAAAAGCTGGATTTGCCACAAGGCATGCGCGACCTTATTTTTTAATCACACGGGGATCTGTAATTTGGCTTCTTCGCTGGACGCCGCTGTTGCACAGAAAAGCCTGCCACAAAAACTTGCATGGCTTGTGCGTGTAAACGAATCAAGAACAGTTGCTCTTTTGTGCCAGTGCAAGTGCCACAGGCTTCACTAAAATTTAGCTGGTCCTTTAAAGTTTTACCTTTCAGTCGGCCAACCTTACTCAAAATGAGGCACGCAACATCTTGAAGCATGTTAGAGTGCTGACAACCTCCTGTTGTGTTCCTTTCAAATCAGTGTTGTTCCAAACTTTGTAATCTCGCTGGTTACCAACAATAAGTTGGACAAGACCTTGTTAAGAGAATTGTGCTGTGAGAGAGAACTTCTGGAAATACCACCTGTTGGTCACTTCAGCAATTTGCAGGTGCCCTTTTCTGGCACACCATACAATAATTGAGATGTTATGGGGCTGTAAGTTGGGAGTATGCTCTCTTACGAAAGAACATTTTGTCATATTATTAAATATCAGCGCAGCTGCAGTGCCACTTCACAACATGTCACTTGATAGTGAAATTTTCAGTGCCTGGAAAGACTGAAACATGAATACCAAATGAACGACATTCATTTCTTTGAAGACTAACCGTTCTTCCAAAGTGTGTAACTTTGAAAAATTGCGCATAGAATTACAGAAAACAATGCTGCCAGTAGCGCCTCTTAGCAGTGTTCGTCTTTTGCTATTCTTAACATTTCTTGCACCGATGTGCTACGTATTCAGTCCCCCCCCCCTTCCTGGAAAAAGAATTGTATGAGCACCTCACAATTTAACAATGCAGGTTCACGAAAAACAGCGCAGACGACGGGACTAAGCAAGAGAATACACAACACAAACGCTGCTCTTGCAACACAACGACAGTGCCTGTGTTTTTATGCCTGCATTTTCTTGCTTAGTCCCGTCGTCTGCACTGTTTTTCTTGAAGTGACAATAACCAACAAGCCCTTCAACATGTTTTTCTGCATTTTCACAATGTAGCACTACAATCGAGATGATGCAAGAAAAGAGCCTTTTGGATCACAGTGAAACTGCTTTCACGGTCTTTCAGAGCCGCCACCTACAGAGCTGCCACATTCAAAAGCACCACAAAGAAACTGTTTATTTTGATGTGTCAGCAGAGAGTAAGTGTGTGTGTAGCCATGGAAGTATATATTACACTGGGACAGCTGTGGAGTAGAGGGCTATGTGCAGTGGTCACAGCAGTCACAGCGTCAATGATCATCGGCGGTGGGTGCGTGCCAGCTTGGCCTTCTTGGTGGTGCGCAGCTTGATGCGGCGCAACTTCCCCCGCACCTTCTTGTCCTTGTGCAGGGAGGCACGCAGGTTGGCGCTGCAGTCGCCCATCTGCCGGTCCAGGGCCTTCAGCCTGCGCAAGGAGGGTAGGAGAAACTGTGGAGGGACATTCCTTACGCTCTGCTGCTACTCACCATGACTTCTTTCGTGTGCAGTGTGGGGATCATTTTGGAGGGTTATTAGAGTGAAGAAAGGATGTGAAAGAGGGAGAACACCACAGTGTAGCAACTCCTTTTTTTTATCTCAGAGCGAAGCTAATGAAGAAATGCTGGCACCAAATGTACCTCTTTGGGTTCTTTTTAGCCGCTCTGAGTCTCCGCTATCCCATAAACTACAATGGACAAATTAAGACTCGCCAACATGCAGCTGATGGTAAATTAAGGAGGATTCACCTTATCACATTTCTACGGGCCTTCTACTTCACGGCTCACACGCTTAAAAACCATCGTGTACTCATACGAAAAGCTTTAAAAATACATATGAATGTTCATAACGGCCTAGCTTGTATATTTTTGGAACATGTCTAGCTTGTATATTTTTGGAACATGTCACTTCTGTACTGAAATAAAGAACTAAAACTGTCACTTGCTAAACACCTAGCGCCACCTAGTGAAAACTAGATAAACCAAAATGTGTCTCTTGTTTATTTTTTATTTCAATAACGAAGAGAGGTATTTCTGAAAGGCGCAAACTAGGCCATTAGGAACGTGTCTATTTGTTGGCAAACCTTTTCGGACTGGTACACGATGCTTTTTAAACCCACGGATCACAACGTCACAAGTTCCATAGGAATGTGATCAGGTGAGTTTTTCTTGAAGCACCACTATTGTCACCCGTTTCGGTTGCAGCTGCTGAAAGCCTCGAAACAAGTGCGGGGGGCGATTTACACCCAATTGTACATCACTTTTTTTTTTAGTTCAAAGCAAAATGCCACCCAAGACAACAATGTTACCAATGCTGGCAGAATCACGGCACCTGTTGCCAACAAACAGTCCTACGCTGGAAAATGATGCCCGTTCCATCGGAAGTTTCTAGACGCCAGCCACGCAATGCCCCAGATGTCATCTTCCAATCCTGTAAGCGTACCAACATCAGCCATCGTAGTGAGTGACTCGCAATGCGCCTGCAGCAAACTGTCTTCAGACAACAACCCATATTGCTTTGTCAAGTTCAAGCCGACACAGGCCCCCAAGTTCAGGCCGACACAGGCCAAACCTATGCATACAATGGTGCATATTGAATGTGCACCGTATGCCCTGGGATTGTTTACGCAAGCCCTACCTCAGCCCCATTCCCAACCCTACACTAGCATCACAGCAGGAGAGGCTGGCCGATTACAGCATCAGTGGGCGGGTAAGCCTGATTGATTGATTGATTGTAGGGTTTAACGCGCCGACGCAACGCAGGCGATGAGGCGCGCCGTAGTGGAGGGCTCCGGATTAATTTTGACCACCTGCGGGTAAGCCTGATAGCCTATGCAAAAGCCTGCTCTGGCTGGTGATCTTCATAGTGCTGTCTTGAACTAACAGTGTCTTGACTCGTCACCCACACACTCGACACAAGGCTCTGAAAGAACCCAGAGGCCACTTTCACGACCACCTACAGCCCGCATCCTCAAGCTCAATCAAAAGACAAGCCCCGCTGCAACAGGTCTGAAACTGCATGGAGGTAGGATCTGGTTGAGGTAAGGTGCAAAAGAAGACAAACCAAATGCCCGCACAAAATTTTCTTTTTCGTTATTATTGTTGCTGTGCATCAATTTCGCCCTGTTATTTTTTCCACACACCAATGACAATGATAACGACTGTGAGTTTTTCTTTCCGATTCAGAAGCATGCTGCCAAGAGGAAAGGGGCAGACAATTTCCGGCTTGACCAACTAAAAGCTTCTATGCCATGCACCTCCATCTACGTGGAAATTGAATTATCTGACTTCCCATGGTTACTGAGCCTTGTTTCGCGGCCTTTTGAAACCAGAACCGCAATATAGGCTCAAAATGGGCTCCCAGTAATGTTTGACACTTGTGCTTGCAGCAATGCATCTTCGCATCCCCGTGAAGCGAACCATATAAACGTTCAGAAACCCAGTTTTGGTGTTAGCACTCCTTTCATGCTGCCTCAATTGAACATCTTTTGATTGTAATTGAAATGGAAAAAAATACACGGACCATCAAACATGCTCAGATGCTCCTCCCCAATCTTGACACACAGTCGCTTTCTTGAGATAAGTCTGCCACATTTAGCTACTTATCTGTCTATTTATCTGTCATCATTGCTCCTCATAATGGTAAATTATGTGTACGAGTTTGTTTTTTTTACAGTGAAGATGTATATGGCTGGTTTCTTAAAATTTTTCCGTCCACAGTTGTGCCGACAACGCATTTAAAATCTTGAGCCAACTTTCTGGTGAATGCTCTGTAGCTCCCAATATAATGTAGGCATCTTCAAAATAGAAAGAAAAAAAAAAGAGAAACATGCTGAAATTGGCAGCTAGGATGACTCGATCATTACACCGAGTTTCATTTGCTCGTCATAATTAGTTATTTTTTAGGGACTTTGCAAATGTTAGGAAACTGCTGCTGGCTGTCAGTAAACAGCCATCTAAAGAGTGAGTATGGCTACAGAAAACAGCTGTAACTCTTGTTTAATCGAAAATATCCAAAAATCAATTATACGACAATTGTCTGCTGGTACAACTCTGTCACTATGCCGAAGTACACCTACTTTTCATTATTAGGTAATCCACAGTGACATTGCAAACGTTTTAGAATTCCCACCTGCCACCAATACATGAGCTTCTACGGAAGGGAAACAGACAGCCCCACGTTGGTTCGCTAGGATAAAACCCTAATGCACGTATGCAAAATCGAGTCCTTGGTGTGCCCCTACTTCATTTACCATTCCTTGGCAAACATTCCGTTAAACGGACATTCACATCACACACCCAGCCCTACCCCTCATGTCTTTTGCTTAATCTTAACTAGAATGTTTGTCTTTTTATGCCTAGCATTACCTTGTAAGTGTTATCACTAAGCAATCATCAATGATGCACTCAAGCCGTCTTGCTCCCCGAATCTGCACCCGCCTTACCTCCGCTTGTCGCTGTCCTTGGTGCGGCCCTCTGCAATCTCGTCGTCAATGTCGTCCTCGTCATCGTCCTCCTCGGCCGCCTGGTTGTTGCCGATGCGCACGTCCCCGTACAGGTCGGTGCTCTCCAGGTTGGTCACCGTCACCGTGTGCTCTGGCATGTCGTACGTCACGGGCTCCTCTGCCTGCACATCGGCTGCTGCACTGCCTGCAAGGTGTGTGTGAACACGTGCGACCCATCAGAAAGGCTGCTACCAAATGTCAACCAGTGTATGGATTCTCGATTAATCTCAGCGCAACACGTAAATTCTCGAATACCTAGATCCCCTTGTGTACGCTTGGAAAGTGAAAGGTCATAAAACAATGCTTGCGGCAAAAATTTCCCGAGACATTTGAGGGGAAAAAAAAAAAAGAGAACTGGAGATTAGTTTGGCCTGGTCCGATTACACAAGCGAAAGTAGCTGAAGGGCAGTTTGCCAATTGAATGATATGGCTAGCCAAATGACATTCTGCACTGCGAACGCTCACTACCGTCGTTTCGTCAGTTTCCGAAGTCAAAGTTGAAGGCAAGGTGTCCAATGGCAGTTCTAAAGTTTGCCACTGTCGTTTTTTTGCATCCCTCTCCCGATGCTCAGCTCACCAAAGTTCCCGTTCTTCACTAGTTTCAGCCTGACTCTTTGCACGCTCCAACTCGCATCTCCGCTTTAACTCGTTAGCAATTTCCGAGCGATGTTTACAGCATGGTCCGACACATCAGGCAGCTGTCGAAGCAGAGGCGGGCAACTGGATTAATTGGTGATGGCGGCAGATTGCGTGATCAGCCCACGGCGAGCGCATCTTCACAACTCAAACATTCGCTGTCACATGACGTGTCTCTTTCCGCCTCACAAGCCAGTCGCTCCTTCTACTTCTCCAGCTTGCTGACAGGAGCCAGTACTCGCCCACACAGCGGCTGCCGCGAGTCGTAGTATCACTTCAAGGTCAAATTCTAATTCTGGCACATGGGGAATCTCACTGTACGAGGCCAATATTGCTTTTGCAGTTAAAACAAAAGTGGCAATTGACTTATCGCTGGCAGAGTCACAGAGTGCATGAAGCATGACAATGACCCTTCAGGCCACGGTGTAAGATATATTATTAGGTGAGGACACAGCTTACAAAACGAACGTGTGCTCTTCGTTTTGATAAAGTCGCCAAGCTGGCGCCGCTGAGACCGTTGATTGCAGCGCCCTCCAGCGGCAAAGAAAAGAAGCTGCCCGAGCGCCACCCACTCGGAGGTGTTCGGATCCCTTCGGCTCCTTGTCGGATCTTCTCGGCAGCTTCCGTAACCGGTCGTCTGCTCGATTTCTGCTCGCCGCAGCTTGGCTGGTTCCGCCGGCCGGGGGTGCAGACGATAACTTGAAGAAAGCCGTGCGAAAGCCTTTGCACTCGGCCCGGTGTTTCAACGTGTTCTAAGCATGTGTTTTGAGTCAGTAAAAATCAAAAGAAGGTATAAAACACTAAACCGAAGGGAATGTGCGCCGCGGTACTCGTTGATCGCTCACACAAATGAGATTTTATGCTGCGCTTTTTATGCTTGCGCAAAGAAAAAATGGGGTGCAAATGTTTTATTGAGTACGAACTGCAACGGATGGCAAGAAAACGTTATTAACGTTACCTGCGATCCTAAACGAATGAATGCGTGCTCTGCAGCCATCCCCAGCAGAAAATGATGCTTCTTGCGGTCAGCATTTTTCTGAGAGTGCGGTTGCGCGAAAGGGTTCTTTTTGGTGCTTTGAGGGGATGTACTACTGAAAGTCGAAGAGGTGCGCACTCGCAAACGATGCAGTGCCGTCGACTTTACGGTTGGCTACAGCACCCCAAGCTACTTCGTACAAGCGGCGGCAAAAGAAAGCGTCCGCTGCCGGAACAACGCCCCGACATACAAGGAAAGTAGGCACTTTGTGAAATGGATTAAACTGGCCGCGAGTACGCTGATATTTCTTCGTCGTAAATGACGTTGCACAACTGGGGTAAGTCCATGCACGAAGCAGCGGCGACGAATCGATGTTGTCAAACTCACTGCCGGTGTCCAATGTTCTGAGGAGCTGCGCGCGCGTCTTAATGAACTTACGACGCCCGAAATCTCGCAGCTGTTTAAACAATGCAATAAATTACGCGTTAAGATCACGTTGTGTGAGCTCACACGGTGAGCAGGCACGCATGCCGCTGGTGCCTGCGAACCACCTGGCTTCGGACAGTCGTTGTTCAAGTCACTTGAAGCCTCGGTTGCTTCGAAGCTTAGTTAAGAGTTCTGCCACCAGATGTCCTTTCGATCAAAGGTCCACGCGCGGCGCCAAGGCGCCACCAACTCTATTTGACAGATTTTTGGGCTGCTGTGTCCACACCTAAAAGTATATCTTACACCGTGCTTCAGGCTGAGCAAGTCTGCATACAATGAAGCAAGCTGGCATGCCTAGCAGAGTGGGTGCAGCATTTCTTTGCCAATGATACGTCCCCTGTGCCAATATGTGCCTAACGAGTGGCATGAGAGTGTGGGCTGTTTTTTTTTTTCTGCACAGGCCCTATCTACTGTTCGCAAATGTTTCAAGTGCGGGTGTGTAAATAGTGATTTTTGCGCTGATTTTGTTCAAATACATATAGTTGTGAATCAAAGAGAATTTTCAAATCGAAGCGAATAATGAGCAGCTCCCAATAAGAAGACTGAAAGTTACAATTTCTGAAGCATGGTACAGTAACTGGCCTCAACAAAAACAAAAGGCCCGTTAAAACGGTTTTGCAAACTTTTTATGTTGCGCATAAGAAGCACAAAGAAGCTATCCTGCTACTGTTGGCTTTGCTGATATTAGGTTTCACATAGGGGCAGCTTTCTCGTGGCGACTTGAACCACAAGTGCTTCAGTGTATTAGTGTAAATATTTCAAGAAAGGTAAAAGGCAGTAAAGGTAGGAACATAAACCTTCATGTCAGCTAAAAAAAAAAAAAAAGAAGAAAAGAGAGATCAGCTTATGGTGCAACACAAGGCACGAAAAATTAGCCTGATTCCTAAATTCTCGCCTGCATGCCTTCAAGATTTGCATCATCCCCCACTTGGCACTTGCTCTTGGCTCCCTTTCCCAGTACTTACAACTCATGAATTTCGCTTTCAAGATGCACCTGCACTGTGCATGTCTGAAAACGTACAATAGAGTTGGGTCCAAAATCAGCGCAAGTATGATAAAAAACGCAAATGACTGATGACAAATGTGCACAGCAAACCAGCTTCGCAAGGCCTGAGTATCAACCACTGCCTGCGTGTCAAGAAGGTTTCAACTCGGTGTCATGGAGCTCGAAGCTATAGAAATTCATTACTTTTCTTATGTCCCGTATAGAAACGAAAAAGAGGAACATTACACCGCTACAAAAAATATCAATTTGCGCATCATTTGATAAGAAAAGCGGAGGGCTTCTGGCTATGACAATACAAGGCTGGGCTTTCTATCTGTTGACTGGGCCAGCTCGAGGAATACCACATTATCAGGGTTCAAGAAGAGAAGCCCCAGGGTGGGGTTGGCTTGTTGCCAAGGAGATAAGAGGCCCTGTCCAAAAGCAGCACCCTTCCTTTTGCCATGAAAGGAGCCACGAAGACAAAAGACAAAATACAAGTTGGGTTTATTAGAAAGACTGCTGAGTCCCGATAACAATGATACCAATATCATCGCAATCTTCACACAAATAACGGAGATATGAAAGAAAACGTGTCGTGAGCAGTTGCGACCCCCTAGCCAATTTCCCGCAACTTTTCTATGACGTCACATGACTGGACGTCTGTAATGGGGCCCCTAGTTCCATTTGACCGCATCACTTGAATGCTAACGTGCAGTTAACGCATTGAAAACTATGAGTTAACGCACTGAAAATTATGTTTTATTGTTGGCCCGTATGACGTCATTCTTGCTCATAACACGTCACTGTGGCGCTAAATTTGAAGGTTTTTAAATACTTCTTGCTTTTTTTTCGTTAAAAAAACACCTTTTGTGGCTGTAATGGAGCTGAGTGAGATACTGAATCCTAGTTCTTTCAAATTAAATGAAGTTGTATTTTCTTTTCATGGCTCCTTTAAGCCGTGTATCATTGGAGTAGTGTGGGAAAGCCCACTACTTGCAGCCAGTGGAGTGTGCTGCTGCATGTTTTCCAACTTCAAAATACATAGAGAACTGACTTGAAATTTTTGAATAGCCCTAAATGATTCAAAGCCAAATTCAATATTGCATTATTCACTTTGATATTCAAAAGTTGCAAATATTCGCACACTCCTTTTGCTCATTCCTAAGCATGGGTCTCTGGCAGGCTTCTTTTCTTAGCACCAGCGCCTGATTCTCTCTAGAAGATGAGAAACTAACACTCGTTATCACAATTTAACATTTCTCGTCACCCCACCCCCCCAAGTCCCTGATTCTAACAGTATCGTTCATTCCTGTAGAGCTCTTGGGGAGCACGCAAAATCGCCAGGACATCCGCCAAGTGTTGTGCGAACTGAATTCCTCAAGCCAATGGTTTTAGCTGAACACATTCTCCAATGAATCATGCACAGAAAACCAACCAAACACTGCCCACTTGTTCAACTCAAGCAAGCTTGCCTGACCAAGAGTTGACACAACACGCAAGAGAGCAGGGTGGAAGAGGTATACGGTAAGAACCAAAAGAACCAAATGCGACGTGTATTCGCACTTTCCAGCAACGGTGGCGCCGCCGCGCGCCTTTTTTCCGAAGCTGTTTGTAGATGATCGGCGTCCCGGGCGAAGGCAGCCGGAGCGTCCAGAAACGTGGGGATTGAGAACGCAAAACCAAAAAGCAGTCGAATGTTTTGAGTACCGCAGTATAGAAATCGCTCAGTTGCCGGGAAAAGCCAGCTTTCATACCTTTCCTAGAGATAAAAAGCCCGAAAGGTTTGGATAACTATGCTCCGCATTGGAAAATGTGTCAGCAACACAATGGGGTTTGCAGTAGTCACTTCACGAAAGCAGATTTCTTCGGGAGCTATATCAGTAAGTTTAGTTCGCTCTCTAGTTATTGATGGTGTGTTTTTTGTGCAGGTTGAGTGTGTCGTTTATTAATAGATGGTCTGCAGCTACTGAAACCGCGGTTGAAGAAAGGCGCCGTGCCGCCACATAACATTCTATATGCGCACGCACGAGAAGAAAGTAAAACCAAGAACCAAAAATGCTGCATTCCAGTTGCATTTTGTACTTTGTTGGGTTGTTTTTGCTTCGTTCTCTTTTTAGCATGTGTGATTACTGTTTTGAACTTGCTGTTTTTTTTTATTTCTCAAACCGGAATAGGATGGCCACCCAGCGCTCCACTTTTTAACCCAACTCCCCTCCCCTGTTTTCTTAATAAATGTTTTCAACAACAACAACAATCTTAAACCCCCCACAGGAATGGGCGATGTAGGTATTTGTTATAAATAAACAAATTTGTTACTGCGACATCGTCGTTTCCGACAGCGCGCTGAAAGCACATCACGGCTGATGTAACAGGCCCTGCCGTAGAGGCGTTAGCGTTTGATATTTAGTTTCGGTATTATACCTGTAACCTGCATAAATGCCGTTGGATCTTTCCTTGTAAAAACAGCCCACAAAATTATACTTTACTCGGATTATGCGTACTTAACCCGACACAATTGCGCAGGTGGCAATAACAAAACGTTGTGCTCGGTTGCGCCTTTGCTTGGCGCCTAATAAATATTCGCAGAGTGTGCTTGAACAATTTTACGAGCATGGATGGAAGTGTAGCATCCTTTACCGAACCTTTAGTTCAAACAAACGTTCACGCAGTGCGGTTGGCTGGTGACGCCATTCGGTTGCAGGCACAATCCATCGATGCTCAGCATGTCATCGGTTGCCTCCCTGATGCCGCAAAACACTGTGTGACTGGAGTTATAAACTGCATCGCCTTCGACAAAGCAGTTTCGTGTCTCACGGTCAAGGGAAAAGATGGTCTGAAGAGACACTAATGGGCCCGGATCGGCTTTTTCCTCCAGACGCGCCCGCTAACGCGACGTCCAGATCATCGTCCTGTCCTCCATTTTGGGTGCCCCGTCGCGCCACCTATAGTCGCTGGAAAGTGCGAATAGTAGTTCAGAGAAGCAAATTTGGCAAAGAGGTGCTTAATGATTACTGCAAGGTACAGCCCTCTCAATTCAGCATGCACCATCCACATTTGTGCTCTGCTGAGCCACCAACCAAATGGTGGAGAGTGCTCACCTGCCACTGGCTGGTCTCCGAGAAGGCGCTGCAAGATCTCCCGCTTCTGAAATGCAGATTTTGGGGCAGCAGATCAGCACTCTGCCACCACAAACATACGTCGCACAAGGTAGGCATGACAAAAAAAAAAAAAATAAATAAAAGAGAAGTTTCCAATGAAAACAGTCCTGTAAAACTTACCCCACAACTCAAAACACACACAATAATGCTTATGCAAATATAGGTAAGCATCTTGAGGTTTCATTACCGCCCTTCCCCTCATGCTTTGCAGCCCATTTCAAAAATAAGGAAGGAACTCTCTTACCAGAACTGTGCACAGTTCTCACACGAAACCTCTACCTCTACCAGCTACGCTATCAGTTCAACGGGAAAGCAGCCTGCATAGAAGAGCTGTGTCAGTTAATGCATTTGGGCCATCGAAGATTATCGTTCCAGAGGCTTTGATTGCAGCACTCCTAGCCATTAAACTGAGGATATCTTGGTGGATGCTCGCCCAGTAAATCCCTTTCGATCCCATACAGGGAAATGACCAACAGAAAAGATCACACACACACTTCATAATAGCGTGTAGGTGTCCTGAAAGTGAATGTTTTTCAAGTTCAGCAAAAATCTTTTTACATTTACAAACAATTACCTCAGCAGAATTTTTTTTTCTTTTTTTTCAGTTTGATAGAGGTCCAAAATGTACATTTTTACCGCGAGGTAATTTAGAATAATCGAACCGTCAAAGATTATTTGAAGGCAAAATGTTTTAAGAACAGTTTTTACAGGGCAATTTAATTTCATCGTCACCATAATTTGACCTAACTCAATATTATTAAGGTCTAACACCACTTCCATAGCATCCACAATTTAAAATTGCCTCTGTCAGAAGGAAAATATGTCAAGTGGTGAAAAATGTTGCCATTCTTCTTTTGCTAATGACGGTAATGAAATAAATTTGACACCGCAGCATTTCAAGGTACATGCTAATCATTGCAACAACCACCACAATCATTAATGGACACTGATTCATATCTCATGATCATCCCAATAACGATACTGCACAGGTCTAATCAGAAATAATTCACTAGTGGAGAACTTCGATTGACTGTGGGGTTTAACGCACCCATGCAACGCAGGCGATGAGGCGCGCCGTAGTGGAAAGCTTCGGATTAATTTTGACCACCTGGGGATCTTTGACGTGCGCCGAAATCTCGTACACAAGAGTGTTTTCGCTTTTCGCCTCCATCAGAAAAGCGGCCGCCGCGGCCGGGAATCGAACCCGCGACCTCGTGCTCAGCACCGCAACGCCTTAGCCACTGAGCCACCGCGGCGGGTGCTAGTGGAGCACTTCACAGTACAGGGTATGTTTACTGTCTTGAGGATGTACGAAGTCTCTTTTTATCCAAAAAATCTCAATTTTTCTCTGTATTACAATAAGAACAAATTGACAGTCTGCATATGGTTCTTATTTCATAAACCGAATTTCTGCTTGCAAAAAAAAAAATTCTTTTGGAGTCTAAAAGCTTTTCATCATCTTCTAATTACGTCTGCTTGATTCACTATGATGCGTAACAGACTGCCACTGTGTTGCACTGTGTAGCATGGCCTTTTCAGGAATTCATTTGCCTTTATCCATTTTTTCCGACACGATACTTGCAAAGAAACTGTCTCAAATAAAACGCAAGCAAAAAAACCAAAATTTCTTGGACCTATCAAACCAACCCAAATGTTTTGTGACAGGTGGGCCAACAAGAACGACGTACCTCAGCGCGAAGTCTTCGCTTTTCCTCCTGGGCTTTCAGCTTGATCTCTTCCTGTGCCTTCTTCTGCCGTTCTTTCTTGCGCTTCTGGAAGCCAGTCAGGAACTCGCTGCAAAGAGGAAAAGAAGGAACTTCCTGAGCCACCACTATTCCCTGCGTTGCTACAATGGTAGGATCCACTATTTCCAAGTCTCTTGAACCACCAAAAATATTGACACTCGTGGAATTTTGACCTTCGTGCAACCAGTCTCCACCCTGGCCGCCCTCCTGACCTGCACCGCTGGGTGCATGGACCGTGTCACCGAACACTCCTGAACTTTATACACGAAACTAACTTGTTCGTGTTTCTGTAAGCGCCTACATCTATTATGTAGCCGGGCAAACTTTCGAATTTAGAAAAAAAAAAAAGACCACCTTGGAAAAGCAATTTGTGCAGTAGGTTGCAGGACTGTTGATGCTTTTGAATGAAATCAATAACGCAATGAGACAGCGTCTTTGCCACAAGAGCTATGGATGAACAGATGATAGATACCCTTGTGAGTGCCAACTGCCTTGATGTGGTCGAACACTTTGAAAGTGTTCGAAGTTGAAACACGTTGAAAGATAAGTTGAAAAAGCCTTTGTAATGGACTGGAGATATGGAAGGGCTCAGACTCTTCCTACGTAAGTGAACGTAGTAGCACAGTGCACAGAATGTGTATTCAGTAGCTGTTCAACCAAACTGCAATTGTCACAGCCATGCAATTTCTGTGCCTGGTTTGTGCGAACCACCTTGGGCCTCCCACTGCTCTGCAGCTCACAGGCCCGATATGTTGGATCTGAGTTTGCCTTCAATGGCAATATTCACTAAAGCTTTCCATGAAGAAACTTCGAAAGCTTGCACTAGCTGGAACACACTTCAAGAGTGGATACCAGCTAAACCCTTCGCATACAAAACAAAAGGTGCTTTGAGTATGTGTGTAAGGTGAAGATAAAAGGTCTCTACGATTTGGCCTGCACTTTCTGAACCAATTCACTAGGAGGCGTTGTTCCGCACCTCTTTCCTTGGTAGTGCAGGGAAAGCCATGAACTTACCCTGAACTCCGCATTATTAGCAAATAGAAGAGAAAAAAGTAATCAAAAATTGAGGATTTGAGTACTGCACTGCTTGAATGAGTTCTACGACTGCTGCCAAATCTAAGACACCGTACGATTCCGTCTTTTGATAGCACGTCCCGTACATCACGGTTGTGTTGGTTTCTCTGCTCTATGAAGTAACTGGGAGTCGACCATTTGTGGTGCGTCTCGTGCTCACAAAAGCATGATTCCATTTTTTTTTTCGCGTATCTCAGAAGTTTTTGTGATCCTGTCCGACACCAGGTTTTTTTTTTTTTTTCCTCCAGTAGTCGAAACTGTTCTGTAAACTGCAGTTATGCCGTATAAATCTGCTTGACTGCAACAATGTAGTTTGATGAATGTGAGCACGCATGGTTCAAAAGTTAAAAGCGAAATCATATTCGCTGGGTTGTGGGAAATTTAATCACTCAATGAACATAGAGTGGACTGCCATGCGTTTCGCTACGCGCTGTGGCTATTCGAAGCCACGTAAGATCGACCAGTTCCTAGGCGAAACATATAGACGACACAGCAATGTATCTCGCAATCTACACTGCACGGAAGTTTAATTTAGTATAAAGGCCGTATGCGTTCTTGCGCCATCAAAACACACAAGAGATATCGGACATGCTTGTCACAACTGACGCGTACAATGCACGTGCCGTGCCATCAAATCTCATTGGAAGCCTGACGATCAACTCGGTCGGTTTCTTACGGATACTCACCGGCGCTCCCTTTCATCAAATACTAAATGTATTTTCTTGGGCGGCTGTTTGGACCGCTTTTTCTTCATGGTTTCAACGCAACCGTGGAAGCACGCAGCAGAAACACAAACACCACGCCGTTCGCCTTTGCGGCTGCAGCTTGTATTGAAGTCATAGACAGATGTTACAAAAGCACACGTTACCCTATTTTCCAAGTTCACAAAAATAATTTCAAAAATTAAGAAAAAGACAAGATACAAAATATACAACTCTAATAATGCGCTCCAGGATGGGTTGAGCCTGGAGTTTGCAGTTTTAAGCTTAGAACTTGTTCCCGGCATTTTCACTTTTCTTTGATTCAAAGGGTTCACTACCGCCATCAAAAATCGTCTGCTTCTCACCGACATATACGCCGCCTATGGCCATGGTGGTTCCTGGTTTCTAGGCTGCACTCGGCACGGACCAATGGGAGCGCCCCATCCTGGTATATTTGGCATTTGAAGCAAGATGGCTCTCAGTATAAATATAAGATCGGCTATTTCCACATCAGCCTCGATTAATTACCAGACTGATGAGATTTCGTCGCGTTTGCCCACCGGAAACCTCATCTACGCGCAGTGGGACGTCGGTTAGGCCCATTTTGGGTTCGCGGACGTGACCCGAACGCACCGAAAACAGCGGCCAAACCTCGACGACGCGGACCCCTCGGAGCCAACAGCAGGGCCGACTCCATTTGCACGAGGCGGGCACGCGTTCTTCGATCGAAGAAAACGACCCGTACGGTTTAAATTCCGCCACCCCCGGGCGACCGGCCTGGGGCCGTCGCGGTTGCCAAGTGTTCAAGACCCGAACGTGCGTGCAAACGAAGGTGGTGACAGCGTGAGTGCCTCTCGGGCTGTTTCGATCGCGTCGGTGTGCTAACTTTTGACAAACAGTGGCCGTGCGTCCCTCGCAAAGAGGTCGTGGGATTTCATTAACGCCTCGGGTCATCCAGAACGCCCCGATCGCCGCTGGCTCCACGTGAAGCCGTCTGCAACTCAACGCGCAGCAAAGTGTATCCCTGGGACTCAGTTTTGCTCTAGGATGCCGTCGCTACAGTAGCGACAGCCCGGGGTATCATGCCGAGGTGATGGACCCTCGACCGGATTCCCGTTGCCTCTGACCACTTTGCTTCGATCAGCCCCCAGCATGACGAGCAGGTATTGTTTCCTTCACGTCTTCCGCTCTGGGGGCCTTGGGTTGGCGAAGCAGCGAACAAACAACAAAAAAGCGAAACAATGATCTGGGTTGTGCGGGGCAACAACAGCGTCGTCTTCCTGACGCGAGGAGCGCAGCGTGTTGGAATCGCCGCGGCGGAAGCTTCGAGTTACGTCGCCTACGTCTCGATCGCCGCCCGCAACCAACACCGGATAGCGCCCGACCAAGAAGTCGTTGAAATCGCATCTTCTCGTCTTCGGCATTTCCTCTGTCCTTACTGCGCCGGACGCGCCCGGTTAAGACGATCCGGCGCGTTTCCGAAGCACGTTTGCTCGAGCGGCGTGATACGAGGCCGCGCTGCGGGGCTATTTTATTGTCCGGTCATTTAATCGCGTTGCATACTCGTTGGAGCGGTGTTCGTTGTCTGGGTCATGGCAGCTGCGATGGGTTGGTTGGTTGGTTCGCGCGAAATCGCGCGTTCCGCACGAGCTCGGAGCGCGCATTTGTCGTCGCTTCAAATTTTTTGTTTTGGTAGTCGGGGTGGTGTGATTCCGGAGGGGCTCGTTGAACGTTCGATGTTGCAACCGAAGCGACGACTCCGCTCACAAAGTCGCCGCCGACACGCTTTTGTAGAACATCTGCGTGTGTGTGGATTTTAAATTCGTTAGGGGGAATTCGAGAGCACCCGAAACGATGTGCCCTTGCGCGCGAAATTGCATTCTCTAACTCCCCGATTCCTACGCTTGCGACCGAGCTCGAATCGCTGTATCTTTCGTAGTCGCGCTTTCAACTTCACTCTCCCCCTTTTCGATATTGCATTGCTTTCATTGCAATGCCATTTGATTTTTCTTAGTGCACGCGCTGTTGAAAAAGGACTGGTTCGAGCAGCCTATACCAGCACGCCTCTCTTTTCTGTTTCTGGTGAAATCCCCGGCGGCCAGGAATTCCGTTTCTGGCTGAATCCTGTCCCCGGGATAACAGGAAATCCGGTGCTATCTGGATATTCCGTAAATGTAAAAGAAATTATGCTGCTCTTGTGGGCAGTTCTTGCTTGGGGCTTCCTTGCTTGAGGCAGGATTTAAAAAAAACAAAAACAAGGTACGCGAAAGGAAGGCTGCTTGTTGCAGTGAGGCTTTACGATTGGCCCCGTTCGGGTGTTGTTCAGAGCTCCGCACATCCTGCTTGTGTGTCCTTCCTGTTTCTTCTTTTTTTTTTCGCACACTGTCAATACGTTGTACCCGTGTCGCGCCTTTAAGGGGCCATGCAGACAAAACACAAGTTTGGGTCATTCGAAAGGTTGCCTCGTTAGAATCGTACTGACACCACTTTTAACGCACACGTCGCTGAAATAAACTATATAATGAGGGAAAAAAGGGAATGGCTGTGCGACCGACTAGCCCATTTCCTGCCACAGGACCTATGATGTCATATGCCCAGCTATGCGATTGGCTGAGGCCGGAAAAAGCAAACGCAAATTAGGCAGGGCTTATAAGCTTGCCGAATGAGCTATTTGTGCTTAAATGTAATGCATATTCATTTTACGGCAGTAAGATTGGTGCATTAAACAATGAAAGTTGATTTGATTGTAGGGTTTAACGCGCCGACGCAACGCAGGCGATGAGGCGCGCCGTAGTGGAGGGCTCCGGATTAATTTTGACCACCTGGGGATCTTTATCGTGCGCCGAAATCTCGTACACACGGGCGTTTTTGCTTTTCGCCTCCATCAGAAAAGCGGCCGCCGCGGCCGGGAATCGAACCCGCGACCTTGTGCTCAGCAGCGCAACGCCTTAGCCACTGAGCCACCGCGGCGGGTTAAACAATGAAAGTTGCGAAAATACATGTATGCATAGAAGTACTGATGCGCACTGCTGTTGGTACTGGGCGCACTGTGCTTGTTCTAGCTGCACCGCAGTCCGCCGCTTTGGAGTTGTCTTACACGACACTGGCCGATTGGCGTAAGTGACATTGTCTTACGCAGCCCTGTTTGTCAAGCATCATACCCCATATTTCACGAAACGATTACTTTCTACTGGAGCAAAAACAAGCCAAAACCAAATACTGTCAGAGACAAAGCAACGGCGGACAACGGTCCTTGGATGAGTACGGTAGTGCCATCTGGGAGGAGTGACGGTAAGCAACTCTGCAGAGCCTAATGAGTCACTGAAAGTTCATTCGAATACCTGCCCTTGTGACTACATGGCAGACATCATGAAAACACACGATTTGGCTTGAGAATCAAAATTTTAACTTAAATTTATTGATCTCTCAATGAATAAAGCGTCCTTTGCTTCCGGACAATCGCTGGGGGCACCATGAAACGCGAAATCTTTCGAATAAAACAAACTTGTATTTTGTCTGCATGATCCTTTTAAAGCAACTCCAATGTGGCATGTGGTTTAAATTCACCATCAAGTGTGGCAATAGTGCATCACGGTGCATTCTTGTGCAGTGTGCGACTTTTCTTTGTGTAGCTGTTCTTCCTCGACTTGCACTGTGGGCTTATCCTTTGTGTTTGTACCGGGGGGAATTTTACTGCTTTTGACTAGTCAGGTAGGTGATTTGAATAACCCTTACAGGTGCTATTAGGGCGTGGTGAAAACTGCATTTGCTAAACCAACGTATTGGTACCTGCAGTGCATTTCGTTTAAGTTGCACTCCTTAAACTTGCTCTTTTTACGGCTGGGTGCAGCCACAAGTACAAAGATCCAGGTGATTGGGTCAACTGTAGCAACTTTGCACGGTTGGTACTGGGTCATGTTAGTTTGCCAGTCCAGAATGTTTCTAAATAGTAAACGGTCAATCCAGCGCTGCCCTGGGAACAGAATTGCTATGGCCAAAACAAAAAAAGTAGGGCTGGGCAGTAAAAATGACAAATAAGGGGTACATATTGTTTTTGAAAGGACAGGTGAGACAGGTACAGGCTATATAAAGTAGGGCGAACGATCGGCCTTGGGGGCAAGGTTTGTTAAGCATTTTCTCTACATTCCGTGCACACAGGTGTTCGGGCTTGGAGCTCAAAACCAGGAAGAGTGTTTCGTGGCAGTTGTGCGGCCTATACCTTGATTTGGTCGAGTGCCTCGAGGCTAGGTTGGGTACTGTTCTTTCTTGGAGCTGTGTGCCCTTACAGCACCAAAAATGATCGGGCCTGTGCTGCCTAGAAAAAAAAAAATTAATGCCTTTTTAAGAATGGGTGCAGAATCGTGCTGCCATAAGGATAGTAGAAAGAAACCTACGGGCAGAAAGGGGGGGAAAATGGGGTAGAAGCTCCAAAGTGGGAGTTGTGAGCGTGTGTAAGCATTTGTTCCAAATGCTCATGTGAACAGGTGCGCTGCCACGTACATAGCTTTGCCTTGGGGGGCCCTAGGGCTTTTTTATTTCGTAAAAAGCCTTTTATTGCATGAAACTCTTGTTATAGCAAAAGCTCATAAATCCTATTAATAAATTCCGCAAATGGAGTGCATCGTGCTGTGTGTTACAAACATACAGGTTTCTGTGCGGTCCCCAGAGAACGCTTGCGCATTAAGAAATGGTAGTGTCCTTGGACAGTAGTGTCCTTGAACATTGCTTCTCATACCGTTCCCTTACACTAGGAAGTAAAAAACTGAAATGATTGATGCACTTGCATTAACTCTCATTGCCCAACTCAGTTTAGCTGCCAAATTAATTCTGAGCTGTTTTTTTTTTCTATGAGGCTCTGTTTTTTTTTTTTTTTTATGAGGCTCTTACAAGGAGTTAAGGATGTACAAACATGCTCGTGTTAGTGCCCTAAGGGCCATTTTTAATTTCTTCATCGATTCCAGAGCGGGAGAGGTACTTTCTAATCACGGAAGCCCTGCCGTGATTGGCTGTTTTTTTAGCATGATAGTAATTAAGCAATTTGGAAGTCGAGCATGCGCTGCTCTTCTTAATAAAAATAATTTCCTTAAATGAATGCATAAGTTGAGTGTCACTGGCCCACGAATAAAAAGAAAATATCTGTTTTACAGTGTACCAAATTTCACTTCAACGCGAACGGCTGGCACATTTTTTTCTACGGTTCCGAAGTCTGGAACTGCAAAAATCTGGGAATGCAATTTTGGTTGCAATTTCCAATTTCTCTTAAAGGGACAGACAACTGATTTTTGGGGAGTACATGTTATCTAGCTTATGTAAAGGCCAGCTTTTTATATACTGGGGTAGCCGTAAGGAATTTAATTTCTGCACTAAAATTTCTGAAGTCTGAAACGTTGCGCCAAGTATTGTCTGAACGTGACACTACTGTACGTGTCCAAACTCCGTCGCTTTCAATGTGTAATTCGAAAACCGCGAAAAGGGATAGAAAAGGTTGCACATTATTGTTGTTTTAGCCAGGGACAAGTTTTTAAATCCCTCTTATAACCTCGCATGCAGTTAAAAGTGTGTTGCCGCACGGCTCACTGACACGGTTGCCAGCATTCCTTTTTCCGGGCTACATATGGCTTGTAAATCTAAAAATTCCCATTTCAAAAGTTCTGGGGTGCTATAAGCAAAACCATTTCGGGTTGAGGTTTTTTAAAGGAGTCATGAAGACAAAATACAAGTTGGGTTTATTAGAAAGACTGCTTAGTCCCGATAACAATGATACCAATATCATCCCAATCTTCGAACAAATAACGGAGATATTAAAGAAAACGTGTGAAGCAGTTGCGACCCCCTAGCCAATTTCCGCTATGACATCACGGAACCTTGTGCGATTGGAGGACGCCTAACTGACCTGTCGCGACGACACATGACTGGACGTCTGTAATGGGGCCTCTAGTTCCGTTTCACCGCATCGCTTGAATGCTAACGTGCAGTTAACGCACTGAAAATTATGTTTTATTGCTGGCCCGTATGACGTCGTTCTTGCTCATAACACGTCACTGTGGCGCAAAATTTGAAAGTTTTTAAGTACTTCTTGCTTTTTTTTCGTTAAAAAACATCTTTTGGGACTGTAATGGAGCTGAGTGAGATACTGAATCCTGGTTCTTTCAATATAAACAAAGTCGTCTTTTCTCTTCATGGCTCCTTTAAGTGATGCCATTTCATTTGGGATGGAGAAAACATGCTCGGCAAAAGTCGGTTGTCTGAAGCCTTAACTTCGCTGCGGTCCAGACTGAAAAAAATGAACTTCCTGCTGGAATAACTAGCCACTCGAGCCTCACCTGATGTGGGTTTGGCCTGTGGAAGCGTTTATCGCACTTTTAGAAAAAAACCGTGGTCGATATTGGAGGGTATTCTTTTCTTTATGCACTATATTTCCTCCCGCAATGTGTGGATTATGACATGGGGTATCCGCTGTTTTGCTCATTTTCGTGCTTGTTCCTTTTGTTATTGATGTTGCTATCACTGCGGCGTTAACGGAGTAAAAAAAAAATTCTGCTGCATCTACATTAGGTGCATTTGAGTGTCGACATTCACCCATTCCCTTTGTGCATTTTTCGTTTCACTCTTTGAGCTGTTTGTCACAGTTTTTTAAGCAGATGAATCAGCGTCTAAAAAGACGATTTGAATACTTTTTCTGGCGGTCATAAACATGTTGGTGCGTACAGGGATGGGGTATGTCTGGGTGGGGGATTGCCCTTTTTGAAGTGTCGAAGTGTCATCCTTCGCAACCCATTGTGGGCGCATTTGTTGCTTGGCTCAAATAAGGTTGCATGAAAAATGAGGGTTATTGACTTGGTATCTTTCTGTGGACATTTCATGGATGACAGCTGGAATAAGCTTCTGCCATTGGTTTGTTTGGTCCTTTCATTTCTTTTTTTTTTGTATGTTTGAGCCAAAGAATGTAAAGACCCACTACAGTTGCTAAGGTGTTGTGCTGCTGAACACGAGGTGGCGGGTTTGATTCCCGGCCGCGGCAGCCGCTTTTCTGTTGGAGGCGAAAAGCAAAAACGCCTGTGTGTTTGAGATTTCGGCTCGCGTTAAAGATCCCCAGGTGGTCAAAATTAACCCGGAGCCCTCCACTGCGGCACGTTTCGTTGCCTGAAAAAAAAAAAAAAAAAGAATGTAAAGTGTGCATCTTCAGCATGGACGAGGAACGGGATACATGTCACACAGACACCGCGATTTTGCCCTATGTGCCACCTAGTGGTATCTCGTAAGGTAAGAAATAATACCAATACTGCGCATTATGCCACTGCCACCCACAGTTCTTCAGTGCATATTCCCCTGAATGTGACACCCACATACCACCCCCATTGTCAGTTATATGATTTGCCTGCCTTCTGTCATCTTGACGATGTGGGGGGTGTTAATTTATCTCGGTGCAAACTTTGGAGGTGTGTATTTCGAACAACGAGGCAGACTTCGGATCTCTCTAAATCGGGCTAGCGGGACCTCGTGTTTTGTAGCATATACATGTGCTGTGCAACGAGCAGTTGAAAAAAAGTAATTTCCGGCATTTAATGTTTGCCTGGCTGTGTAAATCGCCAGCAAGAACTGCATTCAGTCTTATCTTTCCGTATCTTTGAAATCGCAATGCGCGAGACAGATTTAAACGCCCTGTAAGCATAAGCTGTGATGGTAGACATCCAATTTGCTCCGAGCAGATTCAGAGGTGCTGGCGAGATTTGGACACCTGTGTATGAGGGTACAGTAATTTATTTCTCACTCTAAAATGTATCAGGGATATACTTTGCCGTGTGTCAGAAGCCCCAAACAAAGTCTTGGCAGTTGTCCTATGTTTGAGAGGTGCTGTGAATACTTGCATGTCATGCATATCAGAGCCATAATGACAGCTCGTGACTACTGCCCTTGTGCAGATTATTTCGACTCCTCAAAATGCAGGAATGTTCTCGTTGTCCTCTTGTCCACCATTTTTCAATTACTATAGCGTTCGTAGGAACAGCTCTCCATGTTTTGTGCCAGTTGCAAACCTACCCAGTGGGCTCCATACCAGCGTTGCCAGATGGGGATATTCAGCACCAGACAGTAAAAACCTGGGGAAATTTGGGGGATACTGGTGAAAAGTGTTAAAATGGTGTGTTACTGCTTAGAACCATGGTTTTCTTTCCTTGAGTTAAAACGTTTCCAGCTCCTGAACACAAGTGATTTGCGTCATTGGACTGCATGTGTATTTTAATGGTTTCCATAAGTGTTTTTGGTTCAAACGAAAGCTCAAATGCGATATTTTGTGTTTGGAACAAACCACACCGCCTAACATCCTTCAAAATTACTTATGCAGGACGTCCCATTAACGTTTGCTACATATTTCTCAGTGACTTGTTTTGTATGGCATGTTGATTGTATAGTAACCAGCAAAATGTTAAATTCTCGCGTAATAATTTGAGAGAAATGTATGTTACACCGAGTCTTACGTGTGAATATCAAAATTGGAGAAATTACAGCAACCACTGTACTGAATGCATGGTAACTTTCTTGTATAGTCAAGTTGATAGAAAACGGAGTAAGTGTTCTTTTAACTAGCACTGCAGCAGTTATGAATAAGAAATTTCATTTCACTTCGCTCAAACTTATTTTGCTGCAATCAAAGTCTCCCCTCCACGATGTAATGGACAACACAAAGCAAAAAAAACACTCCTCTTGAAGCCTCTTTTTAGACTAATTGCATGCTGAGAAAAGATGCAGGAGCCAGTATTATGTTTTAATCAGGCATATTTTAGTGCTGGTGAAATTTCGACCTCGGACTGGTGTTAGTGTCTGTACAATCTGGCAGTGCCATGCCATGCCCTGATGAGGGGGATTCATAAACATGATGAAGGGATTGAGCCTTGGCACTTAGCCCTGCAAGCACAACTTTAAACTATTAACTCTGAATTTCTCGTCAGGACTTAAATAGTGCTGCCTTCACTTTTACTTTTTGAAGGATGCAGCGGTAAGTCGGAAGTGTTCTTGATGAACTCCTTAATGCACTACCGGTTACGCTTTTTGTCCACCTCCTTGTTTCTCTGCTTTCTTGTTGCAATTTTTGGGAATCTACTCGTCACTTTCTCTGTTTGAACCAAACCCTGGATGATAGCGTACTTGTTAACCTCGCTAATGATTGCAGTGAATATTTACTCTTTTTGATGTATTCATTCCTTTTGTGTAGTTTGAGGAGTTGCAAGCTCTAAAAACTTGTGCACATCATGGTGGAGGTGAAAATTGAAAACACTTACGTGTCGAGGTTTGGGCGCACGTCAAAGATCCCCAGGTGGTTGAAGTCAGCACAGAGCCTTCCACTATGGCACGTCTCGTAACCCAGGTGTAGCTCGGCATGTTAAACTAATCTCTCTCTCTCTCTCTCTCTCTCTCTCTCTCTCTCTCTCTCTCTCTCTCTCTCTCTCTCTCTCTCTCTCTCTCTCTCTCAGCTGGGCTATCACTTTGGGGAAGGGAAAGCCATGCCCTTGGCGTTATCCCATGCAGCTGCCTTGCATTGTGCATTGACAGCCGAATTCGTAGCAAAACGTATGCATGAGGTATCTCGACTTGCCAGATGGGGATGTTCTATGGGGATGTTCTATGTTCCGGGCCGCTTTCGGATGATTAACGTGTACATCTGCATGCTTCAGGCATTGTTAAGGTCTGCTAAGGGATGCAGAAGGCAAAGAAATGAGCTCATCGGTGTTCCTGGACCAACTAGTTTACAAACTCACCCCTTTAAAGACAAAGTGACAGCCCTTTGTCATACTAGAAAAGGAGATTACAACGTAAAGGTGGCTCCTGTCACACCGGGCTGTCTTCTTCTGCGATGTCGCAGAATTTCGAGGTCTCATTAGGAAGACATGCAAGATTTCAGAGCAATGAATAGATGCTAAATGTACTTGGCAAAATGCTGAAGTGCACCTGCACCTAAAGTTTCTGGTTGGTTTTCATTGGCTATACATCTTAATTTGGAGAACAGTATGGAAAAAGAAAAGCTCAGAAACGAAACACGCGGGTATGAGTGCTAAAGGCTAATCTACTTGACGAATGTTCTTGTAACACATTGGAGAACATTTTATACCCAAGCATTGTAAAACAGTTGAAATTGGGCTCGTTGCTCGATCCAAATCAACAAGGTTTTGGATAAGGTGTGCCTTATATCACCTAATTAACAGTACTTGTTCGTAAAGTAATGCCAAACGTTGGACAGGCGCTCGGTTGTAGTTCTGGTTTACATTTATAACTGTTTGGTCTCCCATGCATAACCTGGGCACAAAATGCAGTCTTTGATTTGTAATGAAGAAGTTCTTGATTCAATTTGTCTAAGGAAGTTCAAGTTTCATAGTTTTATGAATTCGGGTTACACCTAGGCAATGAGGTGGGCCTTAGGGGAGGGCCACAAGATGATTAAGACCACCTGGGGTATCTATCTCTATGGGCACTGAAATCTTCATATGTGGACGTTTTGTGTTGGCTGTTGCAGCGGGGATGAAACCCCTGTCTGCCCTTGTGTTCAGCAGCACAGCGCCTTTGCCACTGAGCCGCTGTGGTGGGTAGAATATTTAAATGGAGCACAGTCAGATATCATTGGCTCTACGGCCAGAGTCTCACGGGAATCTTCCTTGGGCCGCTGTTCTATAAATGGGATGTTGGGAAAATATAGGTTCATCCATGCACTTACTCAACGACAATTGTATCATGTATGGAGACGCGAAAGATGTTCAAGACAGTTGGACGCTACGATGTGGCGTACGTGAAATACAGATGTGATGTCCGAAGTGGTGAATGATGGGAGATGGGGGACTGCACATACATGTTTTTTTAAAGAGAACGTTATATCCCAAACAATGTTACCACTGTAGGCAAGTGTACATAACAAACTGTTTAGCAGTTTAAGTATCTGGGTGTAGTGGTTGCATGGGTGCTATGCTGCCGATTACATGACAGAGTCGCAGGAACTTTCCTTAATGTTTTAGAGACTGTCTAAAAAGCCTGTTTTGGATTAATACTAGAATATTCCAGCACTATGTAGGATCCGTCAACGGATGTAGCTAAAAGAAAATAGGAAAGAGCTCGGAACCTATCAGCTCGGCATGCTTCTGGATATTGTACAAGATGTAACGGCATGACTATTCAAAACAACACTAGGATTGGGGGAACTGGAGCTAAGCAGAAAAAAGCCGAATCTGGATTTTTTGCAGACATGTCTCGGCTTGTGATGTCTACTGATGTCACTTAAATCGGTGGTTTTCTTGTTTTTTTATTTAAAAAAAATCATTTGTTGCGTTTTCTTTTTAAATATTACGCGTGAAAACATTCTAGGTGCGCTTGAAATGTAATTTTTGCGGTTTTGCGAGCTCGATAATCGTCACCGCTATCACAATCAAATGACATTTGTTTCGCCGTGTAGACCGGCACGGCCGAGCCGAATGTTATTAACAGCCCGTGACAGGTAATTGTTTTCTCCATATGAGATGGCGCAGAGACTGAATCATGGTTGTAAAATACGTCTATGTGGGCGAAGAACTATACATAAATAAATAACTGCATAAGTAAATAAATAAATAAAACTAATGTTGCAACTATAGGTCTGGTGGGGTAGTATGTTGGTTACATTTTTCTTTCTGTTTTTATTACTTTGGGCTACAACAAATGGCACAGTAGATGTTGAGGGGGCTGTAAAAGGTGCAGCCTTTGTGCTGAGACAAAAGGTGTATTAATTCCCCCTTGGCACCCGTGTAACGCACTTCCCTGAAATAGTGCTGGCACCTTGCAACCAGCGAGGTCTATAAACAGCTGGGAAATGAAACCTAGTTAGGCGGGCTTTGAAAGGCTGCTGCAGTGAGCGATCCCTGAATGGAGCTCAAGTAAGGCCTTCGCAGAACAAACTTGAAGGCCTTTGTTGCAGTCCGTGCAGAGGTGTTCAAAGTATGCGAAGACTGCTCGTTCCCGAAAAAGATGTGTTCAGTGGGGGCTGAATTGCGTATACGTGCAGCAGACTTTCAATGGCAGTCAGGGGAAAACGTGAAGGGATATTGAAGTTGAGGGCCAAAGTGGGGCTCTCACGGGAGCACATTCTTGAATAAAATATTGCTCCACTCTTTTAAAAAAGTCCTTTTCATATCTGTATACTGCTCTACTCGGGAGTGCTAAATATCAGAAGGATTATTCTTGTATGTAATCTTATTAGAAAAAAAAAAAGGCTTAGTGTCCTGTCTGTTTTTGTGTATCCCTTTTTTCGTGCTTGTGCTTTCTATTTGTTAAGAATGTGTCGTCAATCTTTCGGTTTAAGCAACTCCAGACATAGTAACTTCCATTATACAGTCTAGTCCACTTATAACAATATCCAAGTGCCAAGGAAATCCCATCGTTATAACCGATAATTGTTATAAGCGGGTTGCGAAATAAATAGACTGAACGGAGATCAAAGCATTCTATTCGCATGCCAGCAAGGTGGTACTACTACTAATTTTCGGAAAAGAAGCCACTGTCGGTCACCTTTGTTTGCCGCGTGTGAAGCTAGCGCAAATCTTTTCCAAGAGCATCTATAGGTGCTTCACCTAGCTGAGGTAAATGTACGCAGGGACTCTGTCACGCATTGGGCCTCCTACGACGACAACTACCTGAGTAGTCTGCGCAACCGCGTCATTATTGTCCTCACTGTTGCACTTTTGGTGCACAATATAACGTGATTCAATCGTTATATCCGATATCGTGGCACTGGAGCATTGTAATAAGCGGTTTAGTTTACCATTGAAAGAACACAAAGTTGACGGTGCCATAGCTGTTCATCGTTATTGTTATAAACGGTATCGTTGTAAGTGGACTCGACTGTAGCAGGTTACAGTGCAGGTACAAAATAAAAGGCTATGGCTGTCACAGGAAGATAGCTCAACAAAATACAGTGGAAACAAAAATTTCTTACGCAGTTAAGTCTCAACAATTTGAGCCTGATGCTTTCAGCCCTTGTTTCGTCAACTTTTAAAGAAACCCAGCTATCCAATCCTGTGTGGTGTGAGGCACTGCAGTAAACTTGCACACTGTTTGCCCAGAGTCATGTTCTCGCAAGTTTCATTGCTTTTGTTTTTTCCGTTTTGGCAGTATTTCTTTTGTTAAGCATTTAACTCAATCTCTGCGATACCTGCGTGCACTGGTTTTAGAAATTGGGGTAATTTTGTTGCCCCATTTAGGTAGGCATTGGCGGATGCTACAATCCAAGCAAGTGTGGCAAAACAAGTACTTCCTGGGCTCCGCAGCTTTTTTTTTTTTTCTTTCAAAACACCGAATCGTGCTCGCAGAGTGGCCTGCAAATGTTGTATTATGCCTGTATGTTCTCCCCTTCCTTTTTGTGTTTCAAAATAACAAGTGTCTAGATATTAACTGTCACGCTAAGCACCATTTCGCACATTGCCCATCACTCTGTCGATGGGAGTGTCGAATCGTCCACTATGAATGGAAGATAAGGCAGAGCCAATATTTGCCCAATGCAAATACAGCAGTGGTGGGGGCGGGTGTCCGCATTGACTTCGCAAGAGGACCTGGCATCTTTCCATCCTTTGTTGTTTGTCGTTGATTTGGCAACATTATTGTCCATTTGGGGCTATTTTGAGTTCGTCTATGGTCGGCATGAAACCCCGTTTGCATATAGTATGTCCTTCACCCTTTGTAACCCCTTTTACTCAATGCCCCGCAATGAAGCCTGTAAGGTATTTTTAAATAAATTAATAAACCAGATCGTATGATTCAGGGCATAGACATGTGAACAAAGGAATACAAGAATGCCGTGACATTTTTATGATAGGGACGGTCTGAAAGGTGCGTGACTGACAGAGCTTTTACTGGAGCTCGCAACATGATACACAATTGTGAGATATCTCGGAAGGAAAAACAGAAAAAGAGAAAGTAATTTCTTGAAAAAAAAAAAAAAGTTGTTGCATAAAGTTCCAAGCACTATCCCACTTTCTGGTGGTCCCTTTGACTAGAGATTTTCGGTTTCTACTTATTCTTCCAGCGTGGCCCCGGGATCGAGGAAACGCACTTTGTGTGACAGCATTGCAGTCCTCGCATCTTCTTAGATCTTTGATATATGGTTCAGAGGCGGAGTCCTTTTAATGTTCTTTCTTTTTTTCTTTTTTTGAGTTGTAGAAGCAGTAAAAAAAAAAACGCAGTTCAGGCTTCTTGCTGTCCTTGCAGAGCACCTTTCTGGCAAGTGCATCGGGATGTTTGGCTTTAGCAAACCCGTATCCTTTTTCAGGAAAAGAGGGATTTGGGTTTGCTCTGGAAAAAACTTGTTGCCTGGTGAGCGTTAGTTTGGGCATGGGATACCCACCGGGAACCTTGTAATGATCTCTGTGGGAAATTTCTTCTGGAACTTGGGCGCAAGTCCTATTGTTACCCCCAAAACTCTTAAGAATAACTGCACAGTTTGTTCTTAGTAGGCATTGGTGGCTTGGCAGTGAGCTCAACTCCGAAACCGTTTTAACGTGTCAGTTTCCTTGAGTGTATCGGGCGGCTACAGCAGGACGTGATGAATGTGGTTCCGATACGTTGGGGGCTGAAAACCCCGCACCACGCTCCCTTGTTGTCAAGTGCACAACAAACAATCAAACAGAGCCTGCGTTTGCACTTCCTTTGCTTGCCTAGTTCGTGATTGATGGCCTGGCGGCCGTTCTGTGTCTTTTCCTCGCGTGATTTGCTCGCCATTGAGCAGGCCTAATAAGAGCGGCTGAGCAGCTGTTGTGGGTTTTTTTTAAGGGAGTGTTTTTTTTCTTGTTGTTTTCTTTTCTCTTTGGTTGGGGCAGGGTGGAACTTGAAGAAGGGGGCAAATAATGCACAGCCCCAGCTGCGGCTCAAAAACAAAGCCACCCACGCAAATTTATGGTGCTCGGCTAGGAAAAGGACCCCCCTCTTTTTTCTTTTCTTCAGTTTTGTCTGTAGACAGATGCCTGTTTTTATTGTTCCCATTATTGTTTTATTGTCCCTAGTTTGTTGAACGAGTGCAGGCTTTTCTTCTTTTCTTTTTGCCGGCGTTAAACTTGGACTTTTTTTTGGACTGCATCGCATACTTTTTTGTACGAGGTTGTGTGGAAAAAGAAATACAAAAATGTGCCTGTTTGGGAAGTGTGTCAACTTCTCGCCTAGTTTGTTTTGCGTCTGTTTGTTGAGCACACAATACGTTGCTATGAGCTCTCCGTTGTCGTTGCTCGCTCAGTTGGAAGAAAAATTACCAGGTGGTGGAAAAAGCTCTTGAGGCTAGGTCCGCTCGGGAGTGCTTTATTTACGCACGGTCGCACACTGTCAACATAACAATAATCAACCCTTGCATACCAATCCAGTGCTTCCAGTGTTCTGGCCAGTGCTGAAACGAATGCCCTCAAAGTCTTTTTTTGAAAGCACGTCAAGGGCCTCCTGCAGTTCATGCCAGATCTCCACTGTGCTGTGAAAATGACAACCTTTGAGCTGGATATTTGTTTATGGGAAGAGGGTGAATAGTGCAAATTTGGCGAGTAGGGTGGGCGTGGAAGTGAGGTGCCACTGTTGTGGATGGTGGACTGTTGCCAAAGGACAGTTCGGTGGCAAGGTGCATTGTCGTCTTGAAGCATCCAGTTCATGCGTCCTCTGTATGTAACCGTGCGTGCTACGGAAAACGCTTTACAAGGCTCGTGGCATTTTTGGGAATTGTAAGAACAGCAAGAGTTGGACAGCTTTTAGACTATACGCAAAGGACTATGTTTTTTGACATACCGGCTTATGAAGTTTGGTGCTTTCTGTGATGATAATCATTGACTGGTCATGTCCTTCACAGTGGTGCTCTGTGGGGGCTTGGACCAAATGTGGATATGGACAAAAAAAAAATATTCGGACACTAGTGCGCATGCACACGCGCACTCGCACACACACACACACACACACACACACACACACACACACATGCACACAGGTTTCATTACAGTTTCATGTGTCTCAGTTGCACGGACTTTGATTCCATGAGAGCATCTTGCACGAAAGCTTAGCAAAATGCCAGATGGTTGTGCATCTTTTTGTTTTTAATGGGGTAGCAAAATGCAGTATTTTGTAGTAGCAGCAGTGGATTGCCTGACCAGCTTACGTGGATGAACCTGGTGCTTCTGTCACTATCGCCATGGGTACATTTTCTGCGCATCCATCCTTGTTAGTCCTGCTTAGAGGTCTTTCTGAAATGCCAGATGGCCACTTCCACTGCGATTGATGCTTTTACATCTTGGCTGTCCTTGGCAGTGCTCAGCAAAGAGCAATGTTGTTGGTTTGATTCCCAGCCGCGGGAGCTGTTTCTCTAATGGAAGTGCAAAACGAGCGCCATTCCAATGCATTTGGAGATCCACAGGCGGTCTAAATGTATCCGTTGCACTTTACTGTGGTTTGCCTTGTGGTTTGCAGGCACAAGGGTGCCAATACCTGCCTTTTGCTCTGCTCCGTGTCTCATGTCAGCACTGAATGGGTGTTTACAAGTAGAAGGCTTGGAGTTTGGTTTAATTGGTGGAAAATATTTTTATCAAGAGTGAATTTTTCTATCGTAGTTCCAGGATTTCACTGGCCGCCAATGCTGCTCTCGATGCATTTGTGATTGGATCCATAGTCCGTACATACTCTGGCATGTTGCTACCATGTAGTGCGCACCGCCCTAATTTCACTCGAATATGGGATATCGGTTCATTGAATGTAAACCAGTTTTAAATAATTTATTTCAATAGTGAGGTATTTCTGCACCCTCCTCGGGCAAGGGGAAGCGTTGCGGGGTGACTAAGCAACTTTTCAGCTGGAGGGAAAGAAACCGCTCACAAGCGGCGTAGCTCAGAAGAAGCGTGGAGAAAACGTTTGTGCGGTGACTTTTGTATTGTCTCGTTATCTCTGTTGATGCGTGTACGTTTGCCTATAAAGGGTGCTGAATAAATTGACGATGTGCGAAGAAAGTTATTTGTTGATTTGTGTCCAGGGACCTGCTTTCTTCGCCTTAACTGCATGTGTACGTATGGCATTATTTGTTTGTGTGAAAAGATGAGGAAAGGGGTGATCTGGCCGTTGACACGCAGCTCGGCATTCTTTTCTCTAGGTATGCCGGTGAATGTGCCCATTCTGTCGCCATTGTTTGAGTCCCCTACATTGTAGCTTCGTCCCCGAGAGATGTGTGTGTTGGTAGGGCACGTTCACCCTAGCAGAAAGCAGCCCTCGGGTTCATATTTGGTTAGCAGGCGAGTTTGTGAAGGGCTTGACTGATTTACCCGTGTCTAATGAGCGAACCTAGCGCTTACACAGGCTGTTTGCAATGCTTCTTGCATGCGACGTGCATTGGGAGATGAGTGATGGCCGCGTGGGATGCACTGTTGATGATGGCCTCTGTTTTGGAATGTACACTCGTGAAAGCGTGTATATCTGACGCCGCGAAGAGTATAAATGCAGTGTGTCAGAAATATCTGGTCAGGTGTGACGTGAGGTGCCGTTACCCAAGCCAAAGTTGCATGAATGGGCTTTAGACCGCTTGTACAAACAGAGCAGGCTATGACGCCATGGGAAAGGAAGCTCCTGTTTATCTTGTGCTTCTGCTACCTGCAGATCTGCTGTGTTTATCCAGGGGATCGTTGGCATGATGAATGAGGATAAGTGGCCACATTTCTCGCCTTTTTTTTTATAAGGTTGGATCTGTGTGCAAGTGCAGTGACAAAATACAAAATTTGAGGAAAGGATTGTATGAAGCAGACTTGGAGCCTTCTGGGCCCTTGAAACTTAGCATGCTTTCAACTATTTGAACATAAGAAGAGCTCGGGATTGGAATCCAGTGTGTGCTTCGCATGTACACTTCATTTCAGCATCTGTGCAGGCTAAACTAAGCTAGTGTTTCTTAAAACACTTGTGCATTTGGTTCCCTGTGTACGTATTAACTTATTTTACGACGCCCGCATTATTTAGGCCGAGCATGATGTAGGATCTTCTATGGACACAGTGTGGTGGGGAAGGCGGTTTCATCCCTTAGATGTTTTGGGGAGCGATGAATCGGAGAATGTGTTTGTGCGGCCAAATGGAATGGCAACCTTGAACTGACAGTTGATGTTGGATGACATGTACCTGGGCCATGAGAAAAGGTCACGTGTCATCGATGGGTTGCGGAAAAAAGATTTGTGAAACAGGGAATGTCGTGAAATTTTTTGGTGATTGTGTAAACTTGATAGAACCAGGTTATTTTTCATTAGTGAAACACTGGAGGTACAGGAGTAGTCAAAGTATAAATCGAGCTGAGCAGTTTTGTAGAGATCCTGCAAGAGTAGTTAGGTTTTGTTGTGCAGGGTCTCAGATTGCCAAGGCATACTTCAGTTTAGGGTGAATTAGTGTCCAATAAAGTGTTAGCCTAAGGGAGGATGGGGCATGAGAGAAATTATGGCAAATAGGCTAAGGAACAATTTGCGTTGCTGCAGACATAATTAATATGTGTGTGCTATGTTAAATCATTTCTGATGTGGGCACCAAGATGCTTGTATGAAGTAATGTATGCAAGAAGGGCTCTGGTAATGTTGTAATTAAAGCGCTGCTGAGGATAACGTTAGCGTGTAATGGTCATGCTTTTACATTTGTTTGTGTTAAGTGTCATGTGCCATATGCTGCACCATTTTGAGAGAGTTGAGATCTGCTTGTAAGTCAGTGTTATCCGTTTGCGTTATTTATTGCAAAATTCATGACCAATCATCAGCAAATACTTTTATGTAGGAGTTTATACCACTGGGAAGGTCAGTCATTAATATGTATTAAAGAGCAGAGGCCCTCATACGGAACCCTGCGGTACACCGGATTTAACATCAGAAGGCAGAGAATTGTATTAGCAGTCACAAATTGGGTATGATTGGTCAAAAAGCATTCTATCCTCTTAAAGGTCAATGTTTAAGGTACTGAGCTTAGGAAGTAATAATTGATGAGACACTTTGTCAAATGCTTTTTGAAAATCTACAACGATGCAATCTAGAGATGAACCGCGATCGAGAGCTGATGCAATGTTGTATGTGAATGTTAGAAACTGCATTTTGCATGAGTAATGTTTCCAAAAGCCATGTTGAAATGGGCTGAAAGATGAGTTGGATTTGAGGAATGATACAAGGTTAGAGTAAATGCAGTGCCTAGAGTTACGTCCGACAGAACCCAAAATTGAAAACTAGAGTTAGGTCCGACGGAACATTAAGCCAGTTTCTAGAGGTACGTCCGACGCAACTTTAAGCCAGTTTCTACAGTTACGTCCGACATAACCCAAAATTGAACACTTAAGTTATGTCTGACGGAACTTAAGGCCAGTGTTTCGAGTTACATCGGGCGTAACATAAAGCACAATTTTTTTTACTGCTAACGGAACCAAACACCGTGGCACTGTATATGTGTAATCCATACCCAAAATTGGGCTTCCTCAATTATCAGTCCCGGATCGTCCGTGGACTGCCCGAAACGTGATCCGGTGCTCGATTTTGCCATGTATTTCTATGGTACTTCTGGTCCGAACGCAGTCCTGTGACTGCCCGTGGACCGTCCAGGACTGGTAAATCGAGGGGGCCAATTATTGAAATGGTCACTTGTACTATAAATTCGAAAACACAAATGTTGCTGCTTTACAGCCAAACCGGTTCGGAATGAGTAAATTATAGGTAACATGTTCGACAGCGCCAGTTCCCCGAGACCTCTTTCTCTATATGTCTATGTGCCTGTGTGTCCATGCATAATAATAAGCCTTGTAGGTGCTCTGGTACTTTCACGTCCTATCTCTTGCCCCCATGTCAACAGTGCTCGTATTTATTTCTGCAAATTAAGTTATTGTTGAAAAAAAAAAAAGTTCCTCGTCAGTTGAATGGCCGGGAGCATGATATAAGTGCCCACACTACTGCAGCGATGTGAGTTTGTATCCCAGCTGGGTTGGAGTTTTTTTTTTTTTTTTTTTAATTGAAGGATTCAAATTTTTCTGTACTAGTCACGGAGCAAGAATATATATAGGAGGGGAAACGCCCATTGCGGCAGGCGCGATCGAGCGACCAGATAATGTCACTATGATAACTACGGCGACCTACGGAGCCCCGTAGCTGCGGCGGCGAACAATTTGACAGCGACACCTGGCGGAATGTATTAAAAGCAATACTGTTGTTTGCAGCATTCGCCACAAAGCGTGAATGGCTATGCGCTCGAGCTGCTGCATGGCGCGGGCAAGGAATGCGCGCGCGCGTGCGCGCGTTATCGTCCCGCAACGTAGGTGATGTTGGCACTTTTCAGTGCACTGTCGCATAACCAATAAATTGGCCGGTACTACCAACTCGCTTTCAGCGCATCGCACGCGAGCTAAGGCCATGCCGACGCTCACGGGAGCCCCGAAAATGGGAGCATAAACCAGCCTGGAATCAGAGCAGGCGAAACGTGCCTGCAGTCTTACGCCTCAAATGTAACAGCTTGTTTTGTGCAAAAGTGATCTCTCTTTTCGCAGTGATTTCCCGAATTCCGTTGACCGGCTGCAAGGACTATGACCGTATCCTTCGCGCAGTTCCTTCCGCGCATTTCCTTCGTTTGCCGCCAGATGTCGGAAACTTGACGTTCGCCTAGTGCTTGTGACGTTATCAGGCTGCCCCAGGAAGCTGTTTCCCCTCCTATTTTATTCTTGCTCCGTGGTACTAGTCCACGTACACTTCTTTCCATATCCAACACATGCAAGCGAAGGAGAAGACGGGAATTAACAAAACGGAACCTCCTTACGTTTTTCATTAGTCAGCCAGAGCAATTAACTACAATTTATCGAGATTTCTTTTTTTTTTTTCTGCGAAGAAATAAAGGAGTACCAGGGCATTCGCTTTATTACTCCTAATCAATTATTTATTATTAGGGCTAGGCTATTGATCGATTAATGCTTTAGTCTCAATTAATTGTTTTAAGCTTGTCAGCAACAGAAAGAAAAATGCCATGTTGAAATCATACGCAAGCATGTTGAGTATCATATTCATGTTTAAATAACACACTTTACGCCAAAGCAGAAAACGATCCAGTATGCGAAAAGGTGGTAGTGATTAAAACCGAAAACTTATAGCCAAGGCAGACGGGAAAATAGGTATATTGTCAATAATATTTCATCAACAACTCTCGGACTTTAAACACAAAGTCGACTTGTTCGTGTAGCCCTGAACTTGTGTGTCTTCATGCCGCAGGGCAAAATTTCGAATAAAACTACAAATGCACTGGTACAGAAAACGAATGGGCACTTGTATATACCGTTTTGCCGTTGTATTAACTATTTCTGTAGTAAGCAAAGTGTGATTAATCGACGCCATTTGCAGTCATGGCGGGTGCTGATGTTCTTGATTCTAGAAAAGTGTGAGTGACGAACGAGCTGATAAGCATCTCGCCCGCATCATGCGCCATGATGATGGCCTACTTACCTCATCTAGAATGCGTGAACGAGTGTATGAGCATGAACTTATTTCTGCTACTACATAATTCTTTTTGCTCATTTTTTCTGCCAAACCAACACAACCGAATAATTGATGCATAAAGCCAGCCTAATTATCGGGTTACAATGTTAACCGACGCCCAACCCTATTAGATACATTTGTTAAAAGACTCTTGACCCATGTAAATTCGTTCTTGCCGCAAACTGCAGACGCTGCAAACTGGCACTGCACCCACGGCACGAGGTTCAGTTTTGTTAATTCCCGTCTTCTCCTTTGCTTGCATGTGTTGGATGTGAAAAGAAGCGTACGTGGACTAGTACAGAAAAATTTGAGTCCTTTTTGACGCCTATATTATGCTGACCACTCGACCGATGGGGAGCCGGCGCTGTCGAACATGTTACCTATGATTTACTCATTCTGAACCGGTTTGGCCGTAATGCAGCAACATTTGTGTTTTCGAATTTGACACCATGTATCGTACAAGTGACCATTTCAATAATGTTGCGCATAGATTACACATATAAGAGCATCACGGTATTTGGTGCCGTTAGCTGTAAGAAAAATTTTGTGCTTTATGTTACGCCGAACGTAACTCAAAACATTGGCCTGAAGTTCCAGGAGCAGCAGACAGTCTTTCGCCTCATTCAATCTGGATCCTTCCCCCACCCAACAAGGCTACACCTCATGTTCCCGGAACAGTACTCGGCCGAATGCAAATTTTGTAAAAAACCAGGATCACTCCGCCACATAATTGGGGAGTGCGACTTCAGCTCAGAAAATCCACCCCTCCTCCATCCCCCCACCCCCTCTTTTAGAGAGCAATGGGAGATTTTGATGTCCAGCTCCTCACTCGCGACCCAGCTAGCGCTGGTCGACCGGGCGCAGGCGGCCATGACATCATATGGGCTCCAGTGAATAAGGAACCACTCCCAATTTAGACGCTCAATAAATGTATTCTCTCTCTCTCTCTCTCTCTCTCCATCAGGCGTAACTTAAGTTTTCAATTTTGAGTTACGTCGGACGTAACTCTCGTTTCCAATTTTGGGTTCTGTCAGACATCACTTTAGACACTGCGTAGAATAAATGACTTGCTCTAAAATTTTACAGGAAATAGAAGTTAACTATATTGTCCTGTAAGTTAGGGGAGAGCCCTGGTTGTTGGATTTAAACACAGAGACCACCTTCCCCATTTCCCAATTGAATGTCATAGGACAGTACTGAAGGGATTGAAAAAAAATGCGTGACAGGATTATTGATGAATAAACTTTGGTGTTTTTTTAAGAACTTGGCATTTATTTCATGTACGCCACAACTGGAAGGATGTTTCAGGTTATGAATCAGCTTCATAATGCCCACAGGATCTACTACAATAGGGCCCATTGTAAAGAAGTTGCAATTACATAATTGCGGCACAACATCAGCAGGACAATTCAAAAACGACTTAGATATATTTTTTTTTTTTTTGTGGTTGCTCGATAAGCTGCTAAAATATTTCTGTAAGCGAACCAGCGGGATGGCCAGTTTTTTCATTTGGCTACACCAAATAAGCATTTCTTTCAGTTCTGCAGTTGTTTTAGATCAGATGTAAATCAAGGTGAGCATTATTGCCAGAGGTAAATATATTTGTTAATCGAAAACGTGATTTTTTTAAAACAAGTTCCAGTTGTGTTCCATAGTGCGATCAAAAATGCCTACCATGTAGGTATCGATAAAAGATTCAAGTTCTGTCTTAATTGAAGTGTAGTCGACCTTTGGTGTAGTTTCTGATCATTTTGCGGTCTGTAAGCCGGCGTGAAACATGAGCTTCTGAGGCAAAGTGAATGGAGCAATGGTCGGTTAAACCAGTAAGGAAAATTGGGTGTCGCACAAGATTGGAACCATTTGTCAGGACCAAATCTACTATGTTCGCGGACGTCGGACCCACTCTGGTTGGTTCGTCAACCAGCTGGGTCAAATGGAAGTCCAGACACATTTTAAAAATGTAGTGCTGTCTCGTGATAAAAAACTGGAAGTGGGGAAGGGCACCGACCAGCTTATTTTGGGAAAATTTAAATCCCCTAGCAAAAACAACAGTGCATGCAGAAATTTCAAGACTACGTTGTTACAAACATTGTGTATTTTGTCGCAAAACCCTGATGTAGCATTCGGCGGATGATAACAGGCACAAAACAGGGCGTTTTGATTATGTAAATAAATTGAGCAAATTTGTTATCACCAAACTGGAAGTGAGACAATCGGCTACAGCGATCGATACACTGCCGCCAGGTTGATTACAGCGATCAGCTTGGTTTACTATGTATTTTTTATCACAAAAAAGAAAAAAAATTCCAAGCTTGCTTTTGACAACCAAGTTTTTGTTGAAACTACTATATCTGCAGCACTGTCATCAAAAAGGGAAGATAGGGAATCGCGCTTGTTAGTGACACTGCGCACATTTGAAAATAAGACCGACAGGTTTTTTATCATCATATTTTGGGCGCGGGGCAGATGTTAGAATGACAGGGTATCGAACCCCTGGACGTACGTATCATCGACATTCTTGGCTTCTTTGTTGCCACAAAAAAGCTGAATTGCATGGCTCTTGCAGCATATGGTGCCAGGGGCAAGTTATGTCTAATGGGGCAGAAGGTAAATAATTTTTGCTTTGGGCATTGCAGCCAGCCCACAATAGCATAAAAAGCATCAGAACGTTTTACTCTTTCATAGCGAAGAAAACCGAGCTTTGTGTACCTTTACGGAAAGGTACAAGGTTGAGAATGTACATTGTCCTTTTTGGTTATTGGGCGGCTATGAATTTTAGATGTTGTTCTTTGAAGAGGAGGTTTGAAAGCTAGAGGGCCATCATACAGTGCACTGTGTTTGCCTTCTTTTCAAGCCATTCCGGCTTTGGACAGCTGGCTTTATTGTCAATGTAGTACAAAAAAAAAAATCCGGCTTTCAGAGCACAGGGAAAAAAAGCATTCGTGAACTTTCCAGCCGCTGTTTCGTCGTTAACATGGGATGAAAAATGAGGTAAATGCAAGTTCATCGAATTAAATTTCTGGCTTTTTTCTTTTCCATTCGCCTTTCAGGACAACCATTCACAGGTGCCTGTGGAAAAGGCAGATTGATGTGACTTGCCAGCTTTGACACAAAGCTCGCATTCCTATGGTGTTGACTTGACTTGATTGGGGCTGCTTGCAGATCTGGGATAGCAACATGCAAGCACTGTTGAACTTGCCATGGGGGTTTTCTGTGATCGCAAGGGCATGCAACACACTTTGGTTTTGGAATCGTTGGTTTTCGTGCTGAAAGGTCCACCACACCTTCCTTTATTGCTCTTTGTTCCTAGTCTGTTGTCCAGTTTTGGTTGTGTGGGTGTGTTTCTTCTGCAGTATATGTGTATGTGTTGGTAGGACTGCCTTTTCTTGGGCCTGGAACATTAAAGCATCCATGAGGTCTTGATCCCACATGCTTCCCGATGGATGCGTCATAGCTTGTGCAGCCAATGGGGTGTGTGTCCCATGTGTGTAAGAGCATTTATCGGGCAAACATAATGAATTGGCCTCACATTCTCGAAAAGAAAGGTGCTGTGTTGAAGCCCCCGCCCCCCCAAATATTATCAATTGCTGCACTGGATGGGAAAGTTTATTTTACTCACTGTTTACATTAGCTTCACGTAGTGTTTCTTTAACAGACCCGCTGCGTTGGCTCAGTGGCTGTGGCATTGGGCTGCTGAGCATGAGGATGTGGGTTCAGTTCCCGGGTGCGGCGGCCACTTTTCTGATGGAGGCGAAAAGCAAAAAACGCCTATGTGTAAGAGATTTCGGCACACGTTAAAGATCCCCTGGTGGTCAAAATTAAGCCGGAGACCTCCACTACGGCGCGCGTCACCGCCCGTGTAGCATCGGCGCATTAAACCCTGCAATCAGTCAATCAATAAATCATTCAATCAATCAACCTGCTTATTCAACACTTGATGCATTTCTTTTTCTTTGCTACACCCACTGGAAAATGGGTAGAGTCTGAGTTGCACTGTTGTGTCAACTCCGCGACCCCATATTTGCTTTGGGGCCTGTGGGGCCTGTGGCACAAGGCCCCTTCCGGCGCACACCCCATCTCTCTGCACCTCCTTGCAGGCTCGACCGCCTGTTCCTGCTGCTGGACACGGGGTCGTCGCCCGTGACCAGGCGGGCGGCCGCCGTCCAGCTGGGCGAGGTCCAGAAGCTCCACCCCCACGAGCTGCACAACCTGCTCGCCAAGGTGTGTATATACGAGGAGGACATGGTTGCTGGCCCACTTTCTTCCTGGCTGTGCCCTGCTGAATCTCCCTCTGTTCTGTCCCTACTGCTGTCCGATGGCCAGGCACAGGCTCTTGTTTCTCTGAGACACCAGAGGAGGTGTCTAAAATGGCGTTGATGCGATCCAGCCGGGTGCCACCCTTGTACAATCAATGCGCAGTTGTAATAGCAGACAAACCACATTGGTGTGACAGACCGCACTGCAAATGTTTTGCCGTAGGTATTGTTACCAGGCAGAGACGTACGAGTACAGCCTGCGTCTCATCGAGCTAACGTGGCTTGCGAGCGGCTTGCAGGAGGGTTGCCTTCATTCCAACGACGGAGAGCCAAAGCCCAAACTTAAACTGTTAAATTCGTGGCGAGTAGAGAGAAATGGTAATGCAGTAGCGCGCTTCTGTGCTAAAGCATGACAACTCTGTTGGGCATGGTAGCAACCTCTGGCCAAACCCAAACAATGCCCTGCCTATTCATGTTGAGGCGCGCCTTTTTATAACCACAATTTCCGAGTGGTCAGGCATGCCTCAACACGAAAAGAGTTTTCAGAGCAGAGTCAAACGCATACAGTGAAAGCACTCTCACTGGGTCTGAGAGGGCAGTCAGATGCCACACATAGCTGTGTTGGTCCGATGTGCTTGTGCTGGAGGGTCCTTGGGCCACTCCACAATCGCAACGCCACCTGCCCCCGCAGGGGGCATTTGCTAAAGCAGATGTTTGCGTGTACAGTGCGACACCACGGACCCCAAGCACCCACGTTTAGTTGTGCGTGGCAGCGCCGTGACCAGGGAAAAGAGGGTCCTGGTGGTTGAGCCGGCGCCGAGTGCTTGGACCTTTAAGGCCCCTTGGCGAAGGCAACACACCACTTTGGCCTCCGCCTCTCGTAGACGGCACCTCCGGTCTGACCCGCCCGGGGGGATTTCGCAGTCGCCTTTTCCTGTCCTCCCCTTCAACTTTCACTTTCCTATCTTCTTTCTAACAACTTTCCTGTCGTCTCGTTCCTTCTTCAGTTTCCCTTTTTCCTGGCGGCTAGGGTTAACCTCGTGTGGCGGACAACCCTGAGTTCAGCCATATTAGGTTATTGCCGAGTTCAGCCATATTAGGTTATAGCTGTGGTGTATAGCTGGCATGGGAGGGACTTGCTCGCGAGTTCCTGTCCCGTCCCCTTGTTGGGCTCCATGGTGGGCGGCTGGCACCATGGCCGAACAGATTTTTCATTTTATGGCTTCTTTTTTCCGCCCAACTGATCCCTCTCGTAAAAGAGGGGGCACCGATGCAACCGCCAAGTTTTTCGCAAAAAACGTCAACAACTTCCCTCGATTCCACGTGGTGCACAGCAATCGCGCAGAAAAAACTGCCCGACTCGTCTCACCGTTCCTAGTTTCAAAGACTCTAACATCCACCCTAGGTGAAGGCTACAAAGTAAAAAAAACTAGCTAATGGAGACCTCGAACTGCTCTACAAACACCAGTGTGACAAACTGCCAAGACTAACGCCTTTTGGTGAGATCCCTATAACTGTAAGTGAACACCGGTCACTCAACACGGTCCGCGGAGTCATCTCCAATGACGACCTGAAGTATGTGTCCGAGGAGGAACTTCTAGAAGGCTTAAAAGACCAGAACGTCACAAATGTCTATAGGATAAAAATCAAACGAGAAAACAAAGAAATACAGACCAAGCACATCGTCCTGACCTTTGCATCCAGCATACTTCCAGAATCCGTTGACATAGGCTACACAAAGATGAAACTGAGACCGTACGTTCCAAATCCCCGCCGATGCTACAAATGCCAACGATACTGTCACGGCTCGCTAAGCTGCCGGGGCCAAGACACCTGTGCAAAATGTGCCTCCCATGAACATCCTGCTGAAAATTGCGAAGCTGAAACATACCTTTTTGTGAACTGCGAGGGCAACCACGTAGCGTACTCTCGTGTTTGTCCAGCGTGGAAAAGAAATCATCACACTGAAAGTGACTGAAAACCTAACATTTCGCGAAGCACGGAGGCGACTGTCACCAGCGCATACCCGTGCATACTCCGCTGTGGTGCAACAGGGCGCAGCATCACAGTGGTCTTCGGCGCCTGCTGAGGCCACACCAAGTGAGGCTGAAGCAAGGCCCCCCGTGCCCCCGGTGGAAGCAGCTAGCGCTGCACCACCACCTCCAAAGCGGGCTGCACGGACCCCTGGTTCGGCAGTCTCCAAGGCCTCGCCCCACACGGTGAGGTCGGACAGTTCAACACACGTGCGTCCTGCACGAACCTCCAGCGTCTCTGAAGAGACAATGTACACAGCTGAGGGAGGTGGTTTTGTGCCGTCTACTTCGGAGGTGCGGCGGAACTCCCTAGAAAATGGAAAGAAATGCAAAAATCGTATCGCGGGACTGAAAACCTAGTTTTCACTTGATACAAATATAATATGGCATTCCTAGTCCACTGGAATTGTAGAGGACTTTTAAATAATTTAAGTGACGTCAAAGAAATATTCGCAACTCGTTCGCCTGTAGTCGTGTGCGTTCAGGAAACGAACCTAGGTCCTAAACATAAGAACATACTAAAAGGATACCAGGTCTTTCGTTGTGACCGTGAGAAGGCGAATAGGCTCTCTGGTGGTGTCGCCATAATTGTGCAAAATGGTATTGCAGCTCAAGAACACAAACTGAAAACTAGGCTAGAAGCAGTGGCTGCCACACTGCTTGCATTCAAAACAATCGCAGTCTGCTGTGTGTACTTGGAACCACAACTCACGGTAAGACTGCTTGATCTAGAAGACTTAGTAAATCAGTTACCAGAACCGTTCTTAATAGTAGGTGATTTTAATGCCCACTCATCTTTTTTGGGGAAGGGAAAAAAAACTGGTGTAAGAGGCCAGATTTTAGAAGATTTGATTTTGTCCATTAATGTCCGCTTATTCAATACTGGCAAGCCTACATACTGCTCCCCGAGCTCAGGAAAGATGAGCTGCTTAGATTTATCCTTTAGTTCACCGTCTGTTTTTAGAGATTTTAAATGGGATATCATAGACAACCCATATGGGAGCAATCACCTACCTGTACTCATTAGCGTAACATCATCACCAACCATTATCCAGACGAAATCACGCAGGTGGAAACTTCAGTTTGCCGACTGGGGACTTTTTACTTCGGAAGCAAATTTAGACCAAGTTTTTTCAGACACTCTTAGTATTGATGAATTGAATGAAGTGATTACATCGCACATTGTGAATGCTGCACGCATAGCTATCCCACAGTCCACGGGAGTGGCGAGGCAAAACCACAAAGTATGGTGGACCCAAGAATGTAAGGAGGCAAAAAAGCAGCAAAATAAAGCATTGGGGGTCTTTAGAAGGTACCCAACACAGGAAAATCTAATAAATTTGAAAAAGGTAAGAGCTAAGGCAAGGTACATTTCCCGCAAAGCTGAGAAAACCTCATGGCAAAATTATGTCTCGTCCATAAACAGCTCCGTAACATCAAAGAAGGTATGGGAGCAAATTCATAAGCTAAACGGGACGTACTCCCCCTACACACTTCCCCTTTTAACTGCACCGGATGTGCAAACAAGCATAGAAGAACAGGCAGATATGCTGGGTGAACACTTCGCCAAAGTATCAAGTTCCGCACACTACACACAAGCTTTCTTAAAGTATAAAAACACAGCTGAGAAACGACGACTGCCAACATGTGGTGGCACAAACGAAACATACAACACTTTAATTACACTCCAAGAACTAAAAAGAGCTCTTTTGGCTGGTAAGCAGACCGCCCCTGGGCCAGATGATATACATTATGAAATGCTCGCTCATCTATCTGGCCCTGCTGTAGAAGCACTTCTGAAGTTTTTTAACAGAATTTGGGTATTGGGAAAAATGCCAGGAGCTTGGAAAAAAGCTTTTATTGTAGCATTCTTAAAAGCCGGAAAACTGCCAACCTCCCCTAGTAGTTATAGACCAATAGCCCTTACGAGCTGTCTGGCCAAAACTTTTGAAGTTGTTGTAAATACCAGGTTAAGTTTTGTCCTACAATCAAATGAACTTCTAGACATTCACCTGTGCGGTTTTAAAAAAGCATGCTCAACAACTGACCGTCTTGTCCGCCTCGAAAATGCCGTACGAGAAGCATTTATACACAAACAACACTGTCTTGCTACCTTTTTTGATCTTGAGAAGGCTTATGACACTACATGGAGGTTTGGAATTATGCAGGATTTAGTAGAATTAGGCATCCGTGGAAGAATGCTGAATTGCCTGAATGACTTCTTGACAAATCGTTCATTTTAAGTGCGCCTGAGCTCAACCCTGTCGAGAAATTTTGTACCGGAGAACGGGGTCCCTCAGGGCTGTATTCTTAGCACAACTCTGTTTGTTGTAAAAATGAACTCCATATCCAAAATAATTCCAAGGTCGGTTATGTATTCTGTCTATGTTGATGACCTTCAAATAGCTTGCACATCCTCCAATGTAACGACATGCGAGATACAAGTACAGTTGACTACAAACAAACTGACAACATGGGCAGACAGAAATGGTTTGTAGTTTTCACCACACAAAAGAGTCGCTATTCTTTTCTCACTCAAATGAAGCCTGCAGACCAACCCCACCCTACACCTAAAAGAAATAAATTTACCCATACAGAATGAACACAAATTTCTCGGCACAACATTTGACAAAAAACTCACTTTCCTGCCTCACATCGATATTTTGAAAAAGAAAGCATCCCGAGCTCTAAATATACTTAAGGTTCTGCCACGCAAACACTGGGGTTCCGACAGATCATGCCTTCTACAAGTTTATCGCTCTGTTGCTTAGAATATGGTTGCATTGTGTATGGCTCAGCAAGGCAGTCCTACTTGAATCGTCTGGATCCCATACATAATTTAGGTTTACGACTCTCATCTGGGGCATGTAGGACATCACCCATTAGTAGTCTTTATGTTGAAACGAATGAACCATCACTACATACAGAAGAACCATGCTGACATGCTTGTACATCCTAAAGATTCGTTCACTACCGAAGCATCTCTGCTATCCCATAGTTACGAAACGCCCGTCTAGGACACTGTTTAATAACAAACTCCAAGCTGTTAGACCATTGCTCTTTCGGTTTGAAGACAAATGCCAAGAACTTAGTATGCTGGACGCGTTACCTGGGACTGCCCAAAAAACAAAACAACTACCACCTTGGTATACATTCCCTGCTGTGTGCGATTTTACACTGACACACTTTCAAAAAAAGAAAACACCACGCGAACACATATTACAGGAGTTTTTGGCACTGAACGAAAAATACAAAGGCTACACCTCATTTTACCCAGACGGTTCCAAAACAGCATGCTATGCTGGGAGTGCAATAATACAATATAAATGGGAGAAGGTGATCAGACTACGTGAGTGCGCCTCGGTTTTCACAGCGGAGTCTTATGCAATTGCTGTGGCTGTGGAAAGAATAAGGAAGGAAAGCATTCCGAAAAGTGTTATCTACACAGACTCGCTCAGCGCGATCACAGCCCTACATTACAAAAATGCAGCTGAACCCATAATAGGAGACATAATACACAATTTAGTGACAGCAAAAACACAGGGACAGGAAATTAAGTTGTGCTGGGTCCCTAGCCATGTTGGGATCAATGGTAACGAGAGAGCCAATGCATGTGCTGCACAGGCTGGTAGCAAAACAGTAACACAAGTACATATTCCTCATAGCGACTGTATGAAATTTATACGGAGTAAACTGAGAGAAACATGGCAGTCCTCGTGGGATAACGAAACAAACAACAAACTTCACATAGTTAAACCCACTATAACAGAGTGGGAATCAAGCAAACATGAAGAACGCTTCACAGAAGTTATTTTATGTCGTCTCCGCATTGGACATACACATCTGACACATAACTTCCTTCTTATGAAAGAAGATAAACCGACATGTGAAGAATGTGACCAAGAGCTAACAGCAAACCACATGTTACTCTCATGTACAAAATTTGAGGTCCTGAGAAAAAAGTGTTTTGGGCTGTTCTACGACGAACACATTCCATTTCACCCCTGTCTACTTTTAGGAGAAAACACTCTGGTTAAAATTTCCTCTGTTTTTAGTTTTATAAAAGAAGCAGGGCTTTTAAACAAGCTGTAATGCTGTAATGTGCTGTAACAATCAGCTATTACCCACAAAATACGCAAAACCTTCTGTTTGGCTTATGTGCGATAAAACACAACACAACACGCACGGCCACCTGCATGCCCTGGAGGTACAGACATACTGGGTTCTATCAGTATATGGGCGTCACCACAGAACACTGAGCCTTTGCAAGAAAGTCTGCCGATAAGTCACGTTTTGTGATGTTGAAACATCACAAAACGCGACCCGTGTCAGCACACACTCTCACAACATTCAATTCGTACCAGCACACAACATTTACAGACTGTTCTAGTCGTTTTCTTTTCTATGAAATAATAGTGCAACTAATAAAGTGTATCATTATGGGGTGTTGAAAATTTTAAGAGAAGGGTAACGGCTGTCTTACCATCACCATAGCAGACAACAAATGCTCATGCATGTGTCGAGGGGGGGGGAGAGAGAGAGAGAGAGAGAGAGAGAGAGAGAGAGAGAGAGAGAGAGAGAGAGAGAGAGAGAGAGAGAGAGAGAGAGAGAGATTTTGTTTTCTCATTGCTATGGCAGGTTGTTATTTTATACTATGTAAATACAGTAGACTCAAAGGAACCACAACAATTTGTATTCTCAAATTCCTCTTAAGTGGAGATTCTTTGCAATTGTGGCCGTTACAAGAGAGCGAAAGTCTTGTTCGTCTTAGCCAAAGTTTACTGTACCTTTATTGTTCATTTTGCTGCATTTTACATGTTTCCACATTTTTCGAAACACTACACGCAAAGCCAGTTGCAAAGCATGTGGAAATCTGTGTTCTTTCCATACTTCCTACAGTGACACACCTTTGCAGTGGTAGTTTTTTCTCTGGTAAATTTTGTAGGAAACTCCGAGTTTAAAATGGCAGACACACGTGTTTCCTTGAAGAATGGCCAAGGCAAAAATTGTGGTGTAGGCTTTTTTTGGTTTTGCCTGAAAAGACGGCCCCTTCTTCTTCAACAACTGAGGTTTATTGTGGCCTTATGTCTTGTCGGGACAGTGGTGAAGTATGGGAGCTGACGCAGGACTTGGGGGGTCTGTAATGAGCACCCACTGCTTCTGTTCACTTTACAGAGGCTGACTCTGTCAATATAGAAATGTGTACCGAGGGGATCCCCTACAAATAATGGTATTTCGCTTAAGTGTTTTTTTTTTTTTTTTTTTTTTTTTTCAGCTATTTTCTTGAAGATGCACAAGATTGGGGGAAAATGTTGCGGTGGTCATACCACAAGCTGGCTTCAGCTTGCAGCATCTTTTTCATGTGTGGAAGAAAAATTGTACGAATCACAGGGATGAAAACTGAGGGTGATCACATTGTGAGCACATTGCTGCAAGCCATAGGGAGGGTTAAATTTTAAATCCTGGGTTATGGGTGCTGGGTAAATAAATGGCGGAGGTTAAATCACTGGCGGAGGTTAAATCACTGACGTCCTTTGAAACGAGTTTTATATGTACGAGTTTCTTGCTTTTGGACAGGGTGTGCCAAGCATCCGTCGCGAGTAATGTGTGTGTGTGTGTGTGTGTGTGCATAAATTTTGCAGCTTGTGATGTGTCGATAAACAAACAAACAAAAAAAAGCCATCTCCTTTCAGGGCATGTGCTTTTTGGATAGTCTGGAAACAACAGCGACCCTGAATGCAAAGTGGTTGTCCCCTTGCAGGTGCGCAAGTACCTGCACAGCTCAAGCTGGGACACGCGCATCGCGGCCAGCCAGGCAGTGGAGGCCATCATCTCCCACGTGCCCCAGTGGGACCCACCTGGTCTGCCCAAGGAGGAGGGGGAGGAGGGAAGAGACGGTGAGGAAGATGCTTTTCCCTCCTTCCTTCGCAGATGCTAATTAATAATTTGCTGATTAATAAGCACATTTAAACTACGGCAGTGCGGGCAGTATCCTGAAGGCGTGTGAGTGTGAGCCTTGAGTCGGCTTTATTGATCAGTGCTCTGAACAATCCAGTTCCAAAAAAGATGGCCTTGTCCAGTTGGGGGCTCTGTAGGGGGTTCTCTGGTGACCGGTTTCCTAGCTAACATTACTGGACAAATAAATTCACATGGCAGCAAGTAAAGTGCACACTACCAACTGCTATGTTTCCTTTGGAAACACAGAATGACCCGCTGCGGTGGCTCAGTGGCTAAGGCGCTGCGCTGCTGAGCACGAGGTCGCGGGTTCGATTTCCGGCTGCGGCGGCCGCTTTTCTGATGGAGACGAGAAGCAAAAACGCCCGTGTGTACGAGATTTCGGCACACGTTAAAGATCCGCAGGTGGTCAATATTAATCCGGAGCCCTCCACTACGGTGCCCCTCATCGCCTGCGTTGCGTCGGTGCGTTAAACCTTGCAATAAATCAAAAATAAAAACACAGAATGAGAGCATGTCGCATGATTGGAACAATTACTTGTCTGTGGTGTAAACTTTCATATCCAATCTTTTGGTTTAGCGACAGGAATGTGTCTTATGAAACACTAACTGGCACCCCCCTTCAAGCCACAATCACATCTGCGATGGATTGAACTTGACTCGTCACAATTACTGTATCGGCACTTATATATAGCCTCTGTGGTGAGTTGTCTAAAAGCGTTGGTAATTTGAAGCCTAGGATGTGGTTTTCTCACGGTAAACCAGTTTGCACGAGGCAGTGAGAATGCAAAACGGTGTACTTTCCTCCGACCTTGGCTCCTGCTATGACTGTGACGCTGTTGTACCCAATCTGTGGTGTGTCAGAAAAGTTGCTCACGTGACTCGCCCGTGTGCAGTGAATGGGGAGGCCTCGACACCGGGCACCCGGTCACCGTCCCACTGGATGCGGTTTGAGCACTTCGACATCCACCAGGTCCTCAAGCACAGTGGCATGCTCCTCGCATCGGAGGGCTCAGAGTTTGACCTCGACGATGACCTGCTCGGTGAGTCTACGACAACTCCGTAGCTAGCTTGTTTTTTATCTGCCGTGTTTGAAGGAGGTGAAATCTCACATGTTTGTGTGGCATGGAGAGTTGTTTCACTTGTGTAGGGCCTAGGAAATTACAGGTTTTCTGGCTCAATTTAATCCAATTGCCGTACAATTTATACACCAGTGAATTTAATCCAAGCGTCATCTAATTTAATCCAAGTGCCAACAAAGTTAATCTGGTCGCCAACCAAATTAATCTAGCTGTTGAAAGGTTGTTCAGGAGTGTTTTGTGTGAAATTAGGCGCAGCTTTGCGGACTTTGTTGCATGGGGCGTGGTGTTTCCTAATTCATTATATGCAAAATATCTTTTGCGCACAGCTTAAGGGACTAACACACGCAAACCAGGAGAGCGGTCTTATTTGATCTGTTGGTGCCATATGCTGATCGTGTGCGAGATTGTCAGAAGTATTGTCTGCTCGCGTATTGTTTTGTGAGCAGATAATATATTCCACCATTGGTGCACGTTCTCCTTATTGACTCCGAAGTCGCGCTGTGCTTGGAGGTTTGAAGTTCTCTCGGCCTCCAAGGCTACCTTCTAGTTAAAAGCCACGGTGTAGTGGCACCGCTTCATGGGTGCCATTGTGCCACGAACATGGGCGCTTCTCGAGGTCACGTGACGGCGTTTGCAAGCAAGCACGAAACACTCGGAGTTGGGTTCACAACGTTCAAACAGGCCAAATGGAGCCTGAAAACCATGTAGTTCTGAAATTGAAAACCTGCCAGCTGCAAGCCTGTAGCTGCGATGTGGCGCGTCCTCGAATCTAAGCCAACCCGCAACTTTCGTAAGTGACTTTTTAAAGAAAAGTATCGGCCTAGATTCGAGTAAATACGGTAAGCGGGTTTGACTGTAGTTGGTTGACTTGCAATGTGTATCGAACAGAAGGCAAAGAACTCTACTCAGTCATGTGCCTTGTCTCCCTGACGCCATGCTGTTCTCCTGTATCTGTGCAGGCAAGTCGAAGGAGGCCCTGCTGCACCAGCGGCGCTTGCTCAACCGGCGCCTTGGCCTCGAGATGGCAGAGCACATCGGCCTGGACACCTCGGAGCTCTTCTCGACAGACGACCTCGACAGCAGTGGCGGTGGCGGAGGGTGGCACCGTCCACCCCTTCCACCCCTCGGGCCGAATGAGAGGCCCTTTGTGCAACCCGGTCCGGTGGAGAACGCCCTTGTAACGGTATGACCCGTCACCTGTTCACTGCCTGTTGTGTTTGAGTGCCTGTGTATGGGCATTTTAAGGTCGCTCACCAATGGATCTGCAGATGGGAAAGAAAAGAGGTTTTTTTAAGAGTTGGATTATTTTTAATTTTTTTTTTTTCAGTTGCAAGGCGATGCACCATGACCCAATGCTGTAAAGGTTCAGTGAAACAAGTTTTAGTACCAGCTTCTTGTAGCCTTAGTCGAGCAGAGTTCTTTCTTGTGCTGAATTTTAATGCGGCACTGTGTCTGAAGGCGGTCTTTGGATTGGCTTGGCTTGCGGCTGTGCAGAACAACGCCGTCGGAGTGGGTCACGTTGCTCCGGTGCCAAGCCCCGTGCCATGCCCCGGCCTCTTTCGGGGCCCCAAGCGGCGGGCCAGCATTGCCAAGGATGTGCCAACCTCAACCAAGAAGTCACGGGGGTGTGGCGTGGCCATAAAGGAGGAAGTGGTCTGCGACGGCAACAGTGCCACCGAGGGAGAGAACCTCTGGGAAGAGGTGAGGGGGGACTTTTTTTCTTTGAGGGCATAACAAAGTTGCGGTCACTGACCAAGTCAATTAAAAATTGTTGACGTTTTGGATTCCATACGAAATCTTTGATCACAATGAGGTGAGGCAAGGTGTTGCGGTTTTCATGCTTTCAAAATGTGATGTAATGATCGAGCGTAGATACCGGGCATGCTGCCCTCTGTCCTGTTGATGGTATATGATGTCATCTGAGTTGCATTGTTTTGATCCATTTGGCTCATGACTTGCGAGTCCAGCGTCTGAGCAGTCTAATCTGCAGGGAGGAGGGAACGTGGTAGTTTCTCAAACCAGGCCTCTGCTGTGTAATAATAGAAGGGTTTTTCTCTTGTGTCACCATGATGTTTTGCGTTAAGCAGAGATCAGAGGGGATTCAGCATGCATAAGCATGGACAAGCACTGGGAAAGACTTCTGTTTGTTGCACCTGAAACGTCTGCTGTGAGATGAGCGAGAGAATGAGGGAGGGCCCTGCAGGAGTGTTATTTTGTGGCTGCAGACTCTTACTTTCTCTTTTGGCTGCGCATTGCCTTGGGCAATTAATAGGCGAAAAGCATGTGCCGGAGATGATGCAGGGCATGACGTTTCGTTCAACAAACGGCCTTGAGTGGTGTGAGCCAATTGAAAAGGAGTGGAACAAGGACCAAAAGAGTCAAGGGAAGGAAACATTCTTTTTGGTGCACATAATTATGTGTTCCAATAATTATGTTACAAATAGTTATGGTGCGAGTCGGGTGGAATGTTATGCACACTATACTGCCTTGCTGAATTTGTGTTTATATTGGCACGAACCATGTATTGGGTTTATGTGTGTGTGTTTTTTTTTTACCACCTGGCAGCACCGGGCTTTATCTGTGTGCCAAGTGAAGCGCATGTTCCACTCTTTCTTTCTTATGCCGCGCGGATTATCTCATTTGATAGGGGAGGTGTTGCACCCTAACATCAACAGCCTAGAATAATCTTCTTTGACCTACAGTGTTCTTGATGTAACGCGACGGTTCAAGAAACACTCACGCCAAAAGATAAATACCCGCAGAACTGACGCCACGCTATTAGATTCTCTGACACTCTCCTCCGCACGTCACTTTGTTGGCTGCTGCTTCGTCGCCTGTGTAATTTTTAGTTGTTAGGGGAGCACAAGTTCGCTCCAGTAAACTTTTTTTTTTTTTTCCTTTCAGAAACTGCGTCGTCTTTAGCTTCGTGACAATATGCTGAGATGTTTAGAAGTGCCAGTTTGCCTGGTGTCATAGGAAAGGACATAGGCAGAATTAAGGAGGATGCAATTAAGGCACCCTCTTGTTGAATCCTCGGATTAGGGTTGCTTATAAACATAGCCCTATCGCTGTTGGAAACACCCTCCCCCTCTCCTTCACAGCAGCAGAGTGGGGAGTGGCCCCTGGAGGCGTTTGTGGAGGCCCTGTGCCAGGACCTGTTCAGTGCCGCCTGGGAAGTGCGCCACGGGGCTGCCACGGCGCTCCGAGAGGTTGTCCGGCTCCACGGCCGTGGAGGGGGACGCACCTCCTCCACGCCTGCTGCGCAGGTGAGAACCTCTTCCCTTTCTTCCCTTCCTTCCCATTGGAGGAGGAGCACTGCGACTTCGCTTGTGTGGTTCCCTTTAGTACCGCACGTTTAGGAAAGCTGCTCAGCCATCTTCACTGTGTATACCGTTAGATGCTACTGAATGTAAATACGGTGGGATGTGCGACTGAAACGCATCGGCTGTATGGTGTGTGCTGGTTAATTTACCGCACGGGTGTGCCTCGTGTTGTTTGCGGTGTTGCACAAACCAGCTGGCGTGCGTTGAAGGGCTCCCTGTTTAGCAGGCATGCGTGAATATTCAAAGCCTCTTACTATCGAAGCCATAACTGCATATTCAGTTTGGATTTGTGATCAATGAGCTTAAGGGCACAGGGTAAGGCGAAATTTTGAAAAAATGACTTTTTGTTTTTCTTCGCAATTAGGGAAGTTCAATTCCTTGTGTACATTTTCCATATTCACACTTGCCTTAAAAAGTCTTATTTCTCACTAAAAACCAGTTTTTCCATAAGCAAGTAGTAAGTGCCAACATCCTCTTAGAATGTTCGCAGGGTTTATTGTCATTTTTTTCATCAAAAAACTTCCCGTTTTAGATCAAAATGGTTTTCTGGAACCAGCTGTATTAGGAAATTGCTTAGCAACCATTGCATAGCTGATTTTTAAGTGAGGGCAATCTAAAGACTCTGTTGCACGTTTTTTCCACATTTGCCCTTCGAAGCTGCACACAAAAAAACATCTTTTTTGGGCTTCACACTCTAATGATTGCAACATTGGATGCTGTTCTTTCATTAAATGATGAAGCAACGCATAAGCCAGCATTTTGAAATCATTCAGAACAAAACCTGGGCGCAACACCACCATCAAGTGGCTTAAACAGGTTGACCACAAGCAAAATACTTTGTGAACAGATCTGTACGGATGGCGCACAAAATAGTCAAGGAAGGACAGACGACAGGGTGAAAAGGAAAAAAATGACTTTGGCAGTGATTATGAAGCTGGTGCTTTTTAAATAAATGGCTCCAGTGGTGTTTATGGCAAAAAAGTATTGTTTTTAACCTTTTTTTTTACTTTAAACAATTATCTCAAAACAATGTTTTTTCTTACATAGATACCATTATTTCCTATATCTTCCAAGACAACGAGCTGATTTTTTTTCCCTGTCATCTACATAACTTGTCACACCTGCTGTACTAGAATTGAAAATTTACACGTAACAGTTTTTTTGGTACACAACTTTTAATACTAAAATAATGCCAAAATTTAGGTACTAATGGATAAAAAATTATAAAAAACTGAATTTTTTAAGAACGTTCATATTTCTAGTACAGTTAAAAGAGCACAAAATTTGAAAGAAAATGATATATAAGTTATGTAGATACCTTTCTTAGATGCCGAGAAAAATGTACCTCATAATGGCCAAAAATACATGGGAAGTATAGGGCTTACCCTGTGCCCTTAATTAGAAAACAGAATACTTTCAGAGTGCTTTGAAGCTATAAAGTGGTAGTGTGCAGTTGCAATAAATGAACTAGGATGCCTGAAATTGTGCCTTGTTGTCAGTGAGAAGTGCCGCTAAAACACATCCAAAACGCAACCTTTGCAACAAGTTAGAACAAGTTTGAATGCATTAGGCACTGTAGCAATCACATTGAGTGCTTATGACCACTGTCAAAATGCGCAGACTTTCTGCAGTACTGGGGATAGGCTCTCCTGCATTGGACTGATTGCTAAGAGCCGGAGGTCAAAAGGAAGGGGTTCTAAGAGCACTTCTTATTTTGTTGGCATTGTGCTAACTCCACTGTGCTTATCTTTCTACATCAACACCCTCTACATAAGGAAGCTTAGCCTGGACTTCTTATCAAATGATCACCAGTCATTTCATTTGTATTTTAACTTTAACTAGGTGATTTTGTTTCCACTCTGCACCATTTTTTAAGCACTTTTTTTTTGCGCTCATTGCTCTTTGTTTGCTTTGCACCTTAAAAAAACAATAACAATTGTCATCATCATTGTATAAAACGATGTGCATCGTTTGTCTATTTTTAAGAAGAGTTGAAACTTGGACAGGTTGTGACATAACCTGGAAAATGGAAACAGCACCACATCTGACAAAAAAACAGTGAAAACTGCTCAAGTTTTGTCTCCATTCTTCCGCATCCCATTTGACGTGCTGTTGCTTCATTTCAAGATGGAGGGAGTGACAGTCTTGCAGCTAGTGCGGCTCATAATGCTTTGGAGTGCACTTAGCTTGTAGACGTAATATTTCTCTTTTCCATGAGTGGGTGAGTATTAGCTGCGGTATGGGACATGTCAGGGCACTTCAAGCTAGTGTTGATTGCACTGCTAAATGCTCAAAGAAATGTGTGGCATTATAAATTGAAGGGTGCCTGCTTTGCCAAATGAATAAGTGTGCCCGTCTTGTGAAGCAGTGGTCATTGTATGCAGAAGCTGAAAAGTCTTGGGAAGCAAAAATCCCGGATCAATCATTTCCACTAATGTGAAACCTGGGTAACGGCAAAGCATGAAGTTTATACAGTAGCCGACAGATTTTTCGGACCTGGAGGGGAACTAAAATTAGTCCGAATAAAAGACCAGCCCAAAAAATTCGTGAGCCATTACTCCTATGGGACAACTGGCGGTTCCTTGGAAAAGTCCGAAATATCCAGCAAGTCAGAATTTTTGGAGTCCAAAAAAACGTTTGGCTACTGTAAGTGTATTTTTGGCGCCTTGGCGTTCTTGCAAACGGAGATGAAACTGTTGGGGGGTAGAGGTATGCAGCCTTGCTGTAAAAGTTTGGTGTCTTTGGAACGCTAAGCTCTCTAGCGCGAGGCATAAACGAGTTTCCCGGCGTTTTAGTATTGTGAGTACATGAGACGACGATGACGACGACGACAGGAGACGCCAACAGCCCCAGCCCCTAGGGGGCTTCGCCCCCTAAAAGATGCCAGGGAGGACAGGAGTGAAATGCAGTTGTTAAGATTTACACGTGCGCCTGCAAGTGTAGGGGGCACGATTCCTGTCATCACAAACTGGTACTACAAGCTCTGTCCACGCCTGTCGCAGATGGAAGCGGCCAATCAGCTCTTCTTGGAGGACCTCTCGTTGCGGCTGCTGTGTGTCCTCGCACTGGACAAGTTTGGGGACTTTGTGTCCGATCAGGTGAGCCCCACAGGATGCTGGCATCATTGTTCTGTGCTTGTTTCCATTCTGCAACCAACTAAGGCGTTGCTTGTAGTTAGTGCCTAGTGTGTTGTGTTGTTTATTAATTCATAGGGTACACTATAAATGCCTTATATCCGAAGTGTGGCGTCACTGCATGAAACCCCGATTTGAACTGTTTTCAACAAGTTTTCATTTACCAGTAGACCAATGGGGCAAAAAGTGACCAATTGGGTTGTTTTCTGAACAACCCAACATGTGGGATATAGCGAACTGTGTACGTCGATTGGTTGAAGAGTCCTACATATCTCTGCACCAAAGGAACATGCACTAAGAGGCACCCTTATGCATGTGCAAGAGCTTTCCCCGACAAATGTTGTCGGGTTAATGTTTTCATTGTGGCCAGAAGCACCACTGCGTTGCTATTGGCAAAGGAATGAAATTGGGAAATTTCAGGGCAACGCATCGCTTTGGATGACAAAGGCCAGGGGCAATAGGAGGTCTTTGTGACTAGTCTTTATTGTACAGTGTTCATCATTAAAGGGGCCCTGCAGCGCTTAGCACTGACTACTCACAATGTATCTTAGGGTAAAGTCTGTTGTCCCAGCTATCTACTCCCGCAAAAATTATAACAATCCGTCCGGTATCACCGTAGCTAAGCAAGATGAAAAATCTCGCATAATTCTCGCAAATCTCTCAGCTCGACCGCATGCTACGTGACAAAAGTTGTACATTCTCTCTTTGAGAAGGGAGCAGCTCGTAGTATTTTCTTCGGTGCCCTGTGATATATCATAGGCCGGGGAGTTTTCTCCTTTTCTCCACAACTTGGAGGGGTCTATTTTCGGTCTGGTGCAACAAAAAGGCAGGCATGGCTGTCTGCTCGCAAGCGCGTGCTCAGGCTGGTAGGGCATTCTTGAAGCAATAAATGTTTGTTGTCGAGCGGATTAGTCGAAAGTGATGTATTGAGTTTGTCACTCAAACTCTGCGCCCACTCCAAACACAGAAGAAATGCCAAAACTGTTCGTACACGTTCAGGCATACAAGAGTGCCGATGGCGGAGGATCGTCACAGGAAATGCGAGAAGTTGACCAGCAGTAGCCAGTAGGACAGCCACCGCGGTAATGACGCAATTACATTGGTGTATAATGAGAGAAATTGAAGAGAGCGCTTTTTTTTTTTTTTTCGTCTTTTACGGCGGTTTGCAAGCGTATCACTTCACGTGCACATGTAATATTTGGCTCGAGTATTTCTGGCAGTGTGATCTGAACGTCGCGCAAGTGTATTTGTACTGTTCAAAGCGTGTTTCAGGGTCCCTTGAAGGTAGTGATGGTGAATGTGACTTCACGATGTATTAACGGTCATTGCATCTGTTTGTCCCCCTCCTGTTTCCCCTTCTCCCACAGGTGGTGGCCCCCGTGCGCGAGACGTGTGCCCAGACCCTGGGCCACGTCCTCAACCTGATGATGGGCAGCAACAAGTGCAAGGGTGACGACACCGGTGTCGCCATTCCCCCACCACCGTCCGGTGTGTGGGGGGTGGTGCGGGTGCTGCTGCAGCTGTTGCAGCGGCCCGAGTGGGAGGCCCGCCACGGGGGGCTGCTGGGCATCAAGTACCTGCTGGCCGTCCGCAAGGTGGGGGCAGTTGTTGGTGCCGCCTCCATTGGTTGCATGCTTGCCATTGGCCTCAGAGTTCAGTATGGCCAACGTGTGTTTAGCTGTACACCATGTTTTAAGTGTATACAGTCGACTCTCGTTACAACGGACCTCGATAATCCGGCGAAATCTGTCCGCTTTATCCGATGTCCGTAATATCCAAACTTCGCCGCGGGGGGGGGTAGGCGCCGTCGCCGTATAACGTTTTTTCGGCTCACTAATGGTAGTCCTGCAAGTATTTGCCGATTATAAATTGCGCAGTATTGTTAAGAACGACGTAAATCACTAACAGGGGTACTTTAGAAAGTTGCTGTGCATGTTCTACTTCAATGAGCGAGGGCCATTAGTGGGTGCAGGAAGGCGGCGGTGACCGCTGAAATATCGGCGGCATGAGCGATTCTTATCCCGATAATTGCATAAATGCTACAGCAATTTGCTGTAATGTTGCTCTAAAAAAGCGTTCTTGGCACACGTTTGGTTCACCTAGTTCTGCTGATGAGAAATTCATTAGGTGAGCGGGCGGGAACACATTTTACCTCACTAAAGCAAGACTACTGCTAACTGAATTAAAACATTTAAAACATTCATACTAACGCACCTTTCACAATTATAAATTCGTCAAAAACTCACCCGAATGTGGGCTAGGAACAAACACCGGAATGTCTCACTTCTGACCGTTTGGTCACGACGCCTTTATTGTACTTTATTCCAAAAAGTGCGCGACGAACATCCGAAGTAGGAAACGAAGAAACACAAGCTTTTATTTACGTTTGGCTAGAAAAGAACTTGGTAATCAAAGACTGGCGGCCCCCGTTAAGGGTGGAAGAGGTGACTTTGCGCCGCATTTCAATCAGCTGCATCACCTGAACAGAGCAGTCGTCTTGCTGCTGCTGAAAGTAGTCTTTGACCTCCTCGATGCAGTCAATCACTTGCTGCGAAGTGAGCTTCACTTTCGGTGGCTCACCCTCCTGCTCACTGTCATCATCTGATGACAGCTCTGCACGGCCTTCAATAGTGGCCCTTAACTCTTCATCCGTCAGCTCCTCGTTATCGACAACACCGTCGTCGCAGCTCACGAAATCGGAGAAGCTCTCTGCTCCGAATGCCTCCCTGATGCGAGGCCACACTGATGGCTCATCATCGAGGCCAGACAGTTCATCTACGCTAGATGACTCCTCGGAGGCGGTGCCACTGTTCCTCAGGAAACCAGCCTTCCTGAAGCAGTTCTTGATCACATCTGCTTTCAGTTGTTGCCAGATGCTGGCCAACACTTCGACCGGGAATCTCACGTCTATTTTCGATTCCCGGCTGCTGTTCATGTCGAAGAGCAGGCGCTCGACAAGGCGTGTGCGGTAGGCAGCCTTCACCGAATGCACGACGCCTTGATCGATCGGCTGAAGCACCGATGTGGCATTCGGGGGAAAGTACGCCAGCTCAACTGCTTCGAGCTGGGGTGGCTTCATGTGGCTCGAGCAGTTGTCCAAAAAAAGGAGCACTTTCCTTTTCTGCTTCGACATTTGCCGGTCGAACTGCAGCAGCCAGGCGTTGAATAAGTCCTTCGTCATCCAGGCCTTCGTGTTGGCAGTCCAGTCCACTGGCAAATTCTTTACGTGCCGCAAAGCACGGGGCTGTTTAGACTTTCCAATTAACAACAGCTTTACTTTTTCTGTACCACTCATGTTGCAGCAAAACAACACGGTCAAACGTTCTTTGGAGCGCTTACCACCGTGGCAGCGGCTGCCAGAAACCGTGTATGTTCTGCTGGGCTTCGCCTTGTAAAAGAGGCCACTTTCGTCCGCGTTGAATATGTCCTTGTCGTCGTACCGGGCAAGAAACGTTGGCAGCTCGTTTTCCTTCCATTCGGTGACGGCGTCAACGCTTACGCTGTTGCGTTCACCGCAGACTTGCATGTATGTTACGCCGTGCCTCGCCTTGAAGCGGTCCAACCATCCGTCGCTGAAAGTGACATCGTTGTGCCCGAGGATCACGGCTAATTGCTCTGCCCGCTTCCGCAACATTAGACCATTCACTGGAATGTCGCGCGCTCGGGCATCGCGCAGCCACATCAAAAGCGCGGACTCCACTTCTGGGTGTGTGGCTTCGCGGAGCCTGAACCGCTTAGGGTTAATTTCCCCCGACACTTGCTTGCTGGCGATTCCTTTGTTGTTTACAATCGAACTCACAGTCTGCTTGGAAAGTCCCATCGTTTTAGCTATATCCGCCTGTTTTTCACCACGCGCCACCGCGTTCACAATTTTCATTTTGTCGCTCAGGGAAATCTTCTTCCTTTTCTTGGAGTCCATTTTCGCTCACCTGTGACCTGCCAAGCTCACGAACACAACAAGAATCACAAAATGGCGTTGGGATGCTTGGCTTGGCTTGATCGCAGGCTTGATCAGACGCACCCAGACTGGCTTGGCTAGTGGCTGGGCTTGGCCGGAGGCTACCAATTTCGGCGTGTGGTCAAGTCGGTTGTCAGTCCGTGTTGACGCTGCAAAAGTCCGTTCTATACGAACAATTTTGCCGAAAATTGACGCTAAATTCGTCCACTGTAGCCGATAGTCTGTTGTAGCGCGGTCCGTTACAAACGAACTTTGTTGCATTGATAAAATAGGCGGACCAAACTTCAGTTTGAATATGGTCCATTATATCCGAAAGTCTGTTGTACGCGGGTCCGTTGTAACGAGCGCCGACTGTATTCAGGAGAGTGCATTGTGTGTTCAATGTAGGACGTATTTCACGATATCCACGCTGTTATGATCAGGATTGGCTGTGGTGCTTGAACAGAGACAAGGCTAAAGGCTGCATGAGCTAGCTGTGGGGGTGCTGTCTGGGCCCCAACGCATTGGTTTAAAAACAGAAATGGCTGTCGCACTGCTCAGGGCAGACCAAGTGTGACTTCGTTTGTGGTGACAGCAGACGGGGCTTGGTAGCGAAAGCCTAATGGGATGTGCAACTGAAGTGCTGCAACGCTGCATTGTATGGCTTAGCACTGCTGTTTGTGGATGCCCATCGTTCTATTGGTGAAAGTGCCGGCTTGTTGGCTGGCAGCCAACAAATCTTATGCTTTTAGAAGCCATGCCATTTGTGGCAAGTGGAGAACATTGCAAGCGAGTCCAAACCAAGGCAAAGGGGTGTGCCCCACCTTTTCTGCTGCCAAGAATGGTGATTTTGGTCAGAGGCCAGTAAAAAGGGGTGTGGCTTTTGTGCTGAAGGGGATGGCATCTCTCTGTCGCTCCCCGCTGCAGGACCTGACTCCCGTGCTGATCCCGGCGGTGTTTGAGCCCGTCTTCCAGGGGCTGCAGGACCAGAATGACGACGTGAGCGCGGTGGCAGCCGCCGCCTTGGTGCCCGTCACCGAGGACCTGGTCAGGACACTGCCCCTACAGGTGACGACCCCCTTCTCAACGGCATCTGAGGATGAATGGCAACTGTTTTTTAAACATTTTGTGCAGAATGCCACTTTGTCGTTGGAGGAAAATACAATTTTGGTGGGAAAAAAAGAAAGCTTGAGCTTTTTGTATCTCTTCCCCGATTTGGGTGAAATATAGCGTGTTACTCGCATCGTCTACGCGAAGTTTTATTGACTTGCTGAGGATTGGTTGGCTGTTCCCTTCCTCACAGATGTATAAACAAGCATCAGCATTCATAAACTTGTAGTGTAAGATGCAAGGCACCAACAGAACCAGCCATGTGATGACCAGCTCTTTGCACAACTGCTCGTGGTTATGTGCACTCTGTGGGCGCGTGCAGTTTTTAGAGGTTGTAAGCAGGTGCGTGCTGGGTCAACCATCCCTTCTTGTGCTACGGTTTTCGCCTTGTATGCTTCCCTGTATTGGTGGCATGGATGTGACCTCAGGAGAGACTTCAAAGCCATGAAAATAGGTGCAACGACGTTATAAAGAATGTCATGTGACCTATGTGGGGGTCATAGCCGTTTGATTTGGCTTTGTGCACCTCAGTTTTGGTTTCGTTCCCGGAGTTTTTATTGAAGCGTGATGTTCTAGGGAGCATTTGCTGTGGAAAAAGGAGTCTTGTGCAGTAATTGCTGTGGATAACAAAATGGGTAATCTGTTTAATTTGAAAGCATTAGGTAGAAGATTGTGCATCCCTGGCTGACAAATTGCAAAAACTATTGCAGGTGAATTGAAAAACAAAGTAAAAGTGAAAGTGAATTTGGGTCTGCCTGGGGTTTGAACCTGGGACCTCCCGTTGCGTGAAATGTGCACGCATTCTCCATGCCACCGCAGCTTAGTGAATCTAGCTGACTAAAAATGGGCCTAGTGAATGCATTGTGGCCTTCAACTAAGATGCATGAGTTTTAAATGTACGGAAAACCTCATGAGAAATTTGAGCATGCTGATTGTGGGAGTGGCAGCTAGTGGAGTAGGATGGTACATTCCTGCTAAATGTTCTCTTTGCTTGGCAAAGTAAATGTGGGTAGCGCATAAGTCGGAATTTAGGTCAACCCCCTTATCTTGTGGCTGAGAAATTGCAAACAAATTGGGCCAATGACCGGTATATACGTCGAGGGTTGACTTTTTGGTAACGTTTTTGATGGAAAATCTCGACCTGTAGTATTCCAACCTATAATGCTGGGTCACTGCAACTGAGATAAGTTTGGCAATTGGACCCAAATGCTTTTGCAATCGCTAGATCACAAAGGTTGCTTACCTGTCCTTGCAAGCTTTTTTGGTTCTAGTGGTGTGTGTTGTCATGGGATTAATCTATCTGTGGCTGGAAACTGTTTTGCTGAGGGAGGAGGAGGAGGAGGAGAAAGTGGTTGTTGGGGGGTTGGCAGAGGGGGAGATGGAGGCCGATATTACTGAAGGAGAGAATCTTTTACTGGGTCGTGCTCACCCTTCTCTGTTGTATGTCTGTCGATGGATTGCTGGGAAGTACGTAGTGTGGCAAGAGAGGGGCCGCACCCTGGTGGTGGCTGTTGCAGGTTCCTCGGGTGGTGGTGACCCTGTGGGACGCCCTGTTGGAGCTGGACGACCTCACATCCTCGACGAGCAGCATTCTCATGCTGCTGGCTGCCCTGCTGTCCCACGGCACGGCCAAGGGGTGCGTCTGGGCGGGCCCCTTGCTGTGCCCGTAGCAGCTCTATTCTTTGTACATTTGGGATCAAATTTCAGTTCAGTTTGAACGGGAAAGGATTGGAGGTGTGGCAGTGTGAAATTTTCGGCTGCAAGTTGGATTGCATTGAAAGCTAACGCCTTTTTTTGGGTTTAGAGCTTCTACACAAAATCATGGCAAACAACAACAACAAAAAAATAATCATCTGGGCACTCGGGGGCACTGCACCTATGTGCTTGTGTCATCTTAGGGCATCATTATGGCATTGAAGCATAGCTGCTTGCAGCAGTAAACACATAGGAGCAAATGCAACTGGTACATTCCAAGCATGAAACCTTGCCAAGTGTTTCTGATGCTGGTTTCTTGGTTCTCACTTTTCTTTCCTCCTTCATCGTCATACTGGGGGAGGATGTGTTCTTGATTCTATATTCCTTTCCCTCTCACCTAAGGACCCAAAGACCTTTCTTAGTGACACTCTGCTGAAGCCAGCAGTGGCAACCCGTGATGATGGCATTATCTCCTTTTTCCCCCATTTTTCGATAGTGTAGCCTTGTCTTGGTGGTGGTGGTGGAGGTGGAGATGCAGTGCATTTAAAGCTCCTTGCGTGCACGGAGTGCTGTTCAAAGTTAGAGCTGGGACTGCCTCCAGCTTTTGATGTTCGCTGTAATGCAGCCACTGCTTGTTATAACTGTTATGGTTGTGGCTGTTTAAAGTGGGCTTGACCAATACAGTACCTGCTTCGATGCCCCCCACTTATCGTTGCTCTCGCCACATATATTTTTTGTTTGCCCCACGTTTCCGCTTGCAGTGCTTGTGGAGACCACCCAGTGACCACAAACAATGTGGATGGTCCGCACCCTGGCGTCCCTCCCCCTCCCCTGGTGGAGTGGGTTCCCCGTCTGTGGCCCTTCTTGGGTCACAACGCAGTGGCCGTGCGTCGCTCAGTGCTCCGCTCCCTGCTCATCCTCACCTCCGAACAGGGGACACCGCAGGTCAGTGCAGGACTCCTCCTTGCCGGGCAGGGTTGAGTGTTTTTGATGCAGTGCTGTTGGCCGGTACTTGGCCACACTGCTTTGGCCGATCAACTTTCAAAAGGGGGTGTTTTTTTCCACCCGCGTAGCCCCTGAGCGAGTGGATCCCACCGCTGCTGCCCTCCATGCTGCGGCTCTTGTACCAGCGCTGCCTGCTCGAGACCTCCTCCGACGTCCTCGACCTCATCTACCAGGTGCGTGCAGGGCACAGTGGACACTGACCGTACGAGGGCCTCAGAAGGACTTCGGTGCCCTTTCGGGGTTGGCTGGTCAAACAAGTTCACTTGGAGGATTCCTGTGTTTGTGTTTTGCCAATGTCACTTGTCTGCTTGCTCTCAATTGGGCAGCTGGGCTCCTGTATCGAAGTTAACAGGCGTGTGGATTGTGAAATTTCAGCTCGAATCAAACACCAAATAGATGATGCAGTGGAACCCCAGTAATGCAACTTTCAAGGGACCAAGCGTCGTATGACTGCTGCACAAATCTGGTACTGAGCTTGTCGTTCCAGAGGCATGCCTCCACGTTTCAGCCTCTCCATTTCCCCTATTAATGACACATTAAAAACTGCGTCAAGCACTGCTGTATCGAATAGGTGGGGTCAGAGAACCCTCAGTGGCAACCACAGAAGGAAGTGGTGCCAATGATGATTACGAAAGCCCAAAACCTGAAATAATAAATGCTTTCACCAAAGTTTTCTCACTGCTATTACTTATGGGGGACACACTTCTTGGGGTTCAAAATTTCCACTGTATATTCCCCTGTATACTCGGGTCCATGTTACGCGTGTGTCTTGATAGGGTTGCGGCTTTCTAGACTACGGCTTCAGGAAGGGCTTGTCCCGGTGGTCGTGTTGTAACTGTGTGCTTCTTACTGACTGCAGGTGTGGGAGCAGGTGGTGCGGGGTGCCCCCCTTGGTCCCCTGCTGACAGCAGCCTGCCCATATCTCAGCTCCTGGCTCTGCCTGGCCATGCACCCAGCACACCTGCAGGTGAGGGTGACGGTCGCCCACTCTTCCTCCTCTTCCTCCTCTTCCTCTCTCCCTGTGTTAACTCTTTTCTTCTCTTTGTGCATGTCCATGTGGAGGGGGGTCTGAGCTGCAAATAGTGTAGGGCCAAGCACTGGGCCTTGGGGGACACTGTGGAGTGTTTTAATCGAAGACTGGACGGTGTCTTATTCTGCAAATTTCTGAATTTTATGTACCCCGCTTGCCTAGATATAGTTTTGTAGTTTTCTTTGGTTATTTTTGAAGCAATGCTCTGGCTTTTGTCCTCGACTTTCATGCTAAAAGTTCTTGTGGTATAGACGAAGTTGGTCGCATTTTATTGTTGTAGTGTTACCATTTTTGACTATCATTATTTTCTTGTCTTTAATGCTGTTTCTATATCACCTCTTGTGAGGGCTGTGCACCCTCATCTTAAAAAAAATCTCACCTCAATACCTGTGAGTTGGCAGTGGTGAGCAGTGTTTCAACGGGTGCAGCGAACAAAAAGCAGCGAGGCTACTGGAAAATTGTTCAAATTTCAAATCGTCATCTGATACGAGGCGAAAAAATTGTTACTAAATATTGTCGGATATAAGTTGGCGTCTTTGTCCTGGAAGTGAGCCTTCGAAAGTTGGTGGCAGATTTCCTCGTCGAACACTGAGCAATGGCTTGGCTTGACTTGGCTTGACCTTTGTTGTTCAACGGGTGCAGATCGACGTCACAGCACTGCAGTGGCTGGTGCTCCCACCCAACCTGAAGGTGAGTGATCCAGGAGAGAAAATCGAAATGGCAGCGTAAATTGTGCACAGAAGTACTGGAAATTTCGGCTAAAGACCTGAGATTCCGCAGAAAGGAAGCATGAGGCAGTACCCTGGTTTATTGTCCTACCTTTTTGCCGTTTTCTTTCTCCTGTAGCCTGATTCTCGCTAAGAACTAAGAACTATAGCTGGAAGCATTGTACACAATAACTAATTAGTATACTTATGCGACTAATCCATGTTTGATTGTAATTGCAAATTTGTTGTAGCTGAAACCATTATAAACATTGTAAACTGTACTTCAAAGGGTTGAAGTGTGCTGTCAATGAATTAGCAAGTGCACGTGAGTCAGGGTGAAGTGTTAAGGGGGGACACTGCTCTTAAAAAAACTTTTTTAATTTTTAAGTAAACTCTGTGAAACTAGTCAGTCTTGCTGCTTTTCCTCCACTGATTTCAAATATGGCATTATTTTTTTTGTTGGTCAATTAGGTCTCGAGATAATTAGAGGTAATTAACCATTTTTGGAGGAACAATAGACAAAACTGTGTTGGTAAGAAAACTGTAGTCTTTACATTTTCCAATACTATGAACACTGGTGAGTGCAATAAGACAATTAGTTTTTTGATGCGTCGCTTGAAACTAATTTTACAGCTCGTTAAACCTTGGTGGCAACACTGGCAAGGAGCCATTTTGAGTGCCAACTTCAAACACTGAAGTTTAATGAGCGGTAAAATCAGTTCCAAGCGATGAATAAAAAAACTGATTGTCTTATTGCACTCACCAGGGTTCATAGTGTTGGAAAATGTAAAGATTACAGTTTTCTGACCAACACAGTTTTGTCTATTGTTCCTCCAAAAATGGTTAATTACCTCTAATTATCTCAGGACCTAATTGACCAACAAAAAAAATAATGCCATATTTGAAATCAGTGGGGGGAAAGCAGCAAGACTGACAAGTTTCACGGAGTTTACTTAAAAATTAAAAGAAATAGTTTTAAGAGGGGTGTCCCCCCTTAAGTGGTTGTTAAGGGTTTATCCCCGTTAACGTGCTTGTGTATCTGCGTATGTGCATTGCAGCCTGACAAGAAGACTCGTCGTCCCGGCAGTGTAGGGGGAGTGCTCTCTTGTCCCCCCGAGAGCACCCCCGGGGTGCCCCTGGTGGGGGAGGTGTACCTGGCAGGGGCAGAGTCTCTGAACGAGAACCCCGCCGAGCGGGAACGGCTGGTTCTCCAGTGCCGCTGCTCTGCCGCCAAGTGAGTGTCCCCCTTGTGGCCCCTTTTGTCGTCGTGAATAGTTGGTGTAATAGTAATAGTTAGTTGAGCAGGGATGTGTTGGGGGATTCCTCGCAATTTACCGTATTTTCGCGCGTATAACCCGCACCAAAAATGTGGAAATTTCAGTTGCAAAGTAGGGGTGCGGATAATACGCGGGGGTTTTTCCTTTAGTGCAGCTTCACGGCACGACGTGCATTGCCGTGAAGCTCCTATGCAGTAACACTGACTAAGCCTTCCATGGCAGCGATTGCGCAAAACATACGAGGACAAAGAAGAAAAAACAAGGACGAGCGCACTCTGACAACTGAATTTTGTTAGTGAATTGTGACTTTTGCCTGGCAGTCAGTGTATTCTGGTTGCAAAATACAGTAGAATCTCGATGATACGATTCTGGGTGATACGAATTTCGGGATGATACGAATTTCTGAAAAGTCCCGGTAAAATTGCATTGTTTGCAATGGGAAAAATTTCGGCTGTTACGAACGGACCTGCGCGGCCCAGCGGATGATACGAACGAGCCGGCGAGGCGCCCGACTGCCGAACAAGCAAGTGACGGCTCTCTCTCCCCATTTGTCACTCTTTTTTCTCCAGAAACGGCCAGGCTGTTGTTTTCTGCTCGCGATAACGCGCCCCGCACGCCCCATGCGCGCCGCGAAACCTCTCGCACGCTGCGTACGCTGCGGCCGGCGGCGGCAACATGGCGGCGGCTTCTAGCCGCTCTTTAAAATGCCACTCAAGGCAGACACGAAGTTTCTTGTGCAGTAAAGCAGCTGATAACGTTGGCGAAAACGGTACTATAAAACACCATCCGCGCCGCTAGTGAAAGCGCCCATAAAATATCTGCCGGAGTGCTAAGCCTAAACATCTCGGGCGGAGCCAGCGGGCTGTCTCAAGCGTTTCGCAAGTCGTCGGCGTCTTTTTCGGACCGAGGTAGGAGATACCGCGGGCGCGAAATCGTCAATGTGGCCGTGAAAATACAGTGCGCGCAAAGCCAAGGCGTGCGAATCGCGTGCAAAAACGCACCATGCGGTTCACGCTTGACTGTTGCGGCGTGTAGCGAGCTTGGACACCGGGAGTGAGGAGACAAGCGCGAAGCTAGGCGAAGCGTTACGCGCGCCAGAAAGGACTGCTTTGACGTGGGGGTTTAAAAAAAGCAGAAAAAATCGCGGATTTGTTCACGCGAAAGTAAGAAAAGAAATAAACGAAAACTTTTTTCAGCGCTCAATTTTTTGGTCTGTGTTGGTTCATACGAATTTCGGATGATATGAATATTTTTCGCGGTCCCGCGAGATTCGTATCATCGAGATTCTACTGTATGCAATTTTTCTGCCTTCATAGTATACAGTTAAACCTCGATATAACGAAGTCGTACTTGGGGCCGCAAAGTTCGTTAAATCGAGAATTTCGTAAAATCGATGTTTCGATTTTACAGTTCATTTAACCAGTTATTGGGGTTTCAACACTTTGGCCCATCTCCCAGAAACAACTGCTATGTAGTTACCTCTCCACTTAAAGCGAAATTTGTACTAAAACTGGCCACGAAAATTGTGTAAATTAAGAGTTTCAACACTTAGGCAATGGAATTCAGATGGCCGACGGCAGTTCATGTGTCGTCGTAAAACGTGCGTTTTCCGCAACCCCTCATTAAATATGATAGCAGACTAGGTTTCCACTTTTTCTTTTTTTCATTTGCGTCACTACTAAATGCCGCTGTTAGTCAGTTGAACCCGCGTCCATGCCCAGTGAACTTCACCCCGGCGAGGTGTTCGTACGAAGTTACGCCTCTTTTCTTCCATTCAGTGGTAGGTGTTGAGGGGTGCGGCGGGCCAACAGCGGAAGGCTGCTATGAAACTTTCGAAAGACTTTTAAATGCGAATGCATTTCTTAGTCGGGGGTTGTCATGCGTTGGCCGGCGTGCGCCCCGCAGGTGTTATCTCTCCGCGCCCTAGCAACAGCTGTGGCGCGCCTAGCAACCGGAGCAGGTGGTAGCTCGGGCGGGAGTAGCGGAGGGCAAGGGGAGAGGAGGAGCGCGCGCGGGCGTGTGAGGGCGCTCGCATCGCATCGCATCGCGGAGCTCGGGCGGAGTAGCGGAGAGTGAGTGGAGAGGAGGAGCACGCTCGGGCGTGTGAGGGCGCTCGCATCGCGGAGCTCGGCAGAGAGAGCTCGCGCGCAGGGCGGGCGTGTTGCGCGGGTTTCTCTCTCTCTCCTCTCCGCGTACCCTCTCTCCGCTCGCTGCGCTCGGAAAAATATATATAAATGCAGTGGAGCGCGCGCCTCTCTCCGTGACTGCTTGCCGCAGCGCACTCATCGGTGCACCCAATGCATTCGCATTTCCGCACGATCCCCTTCGGGGAGGTGGGGGGAGTTTTTTTTCATGTACAAAGACTCTGCAGTATAGGCGCGTGATGCAACCACGACACTCAAGATAAAGCCATGATTAGTTGAGCGGAGTACACACGGACCGCTTCACTGTGTGGAGCAGCGCTTACGCGCTCCGGAAAGCGGAAAGCTTACATTAAATATCTTCCGGCCAAATTCGATTAAGCAATTACTATTATGCCCACTGAGCCCTTGCGAAACCGATTTCTCCGCACCGCAGCTGACTAATGGACGCTGGTGAAAGGAAGATGACCACGTTCAAAGACAGCAATTTATTGCCACCAGCACTGGATGTTCATGCCGTAGTGAAGAAGTCCGTAAGCAGTGCTTGGCGTTTCTTGACCAGGGTGGGCTTTACGTGACGCTCGTATGCTGACAGCGCTAACAAGGCTTGCTCTTAAACATTCGCGTGCGCCTGCGTGCCTCCGCAGAACGTCGATGGCATCCATCACACTTCGGTGGCTGTCGGTTTCACGGAACTTCCTCAGGCTCTTGTTCGGAACACTTTTCTTTCCTTTGGAGTGCTCATGCTGCTTACAAGACTCACCTAATGATGCACGAACAAAATATTAATGTGGTTATCAGCGAGCACAACCTAGAGCAGCAGCACCGTGAGCAATGACGCGTAGAAAAAAGGCAACCTAAGCATAGAGGGCGTTGGCGTAGGCAACGATGGAGACGTCAAAAGGGTGGCCGCACTATTAAACCGTCCATGACCGCTAGGGGTTTGTGCAGCTTCTTTCTACGCTTTTAATTGTTGTTAACCGTAGATTTCACCGCTTTTCTTTCATTTTAGCCTTTCAAGAGTCAATGCGAGTACTGAATTTTTTCAATGTAGGCTCTGAGAGGCAAAATAAAACGTGCCTCGACCGGAATTTCGTTCTTCCTTTCTTGCCGTGACTTCGTTAAATCGGAAGCGCCGCACAAAATTACTTCGTAAAATCGAGACAAAAATACATGCATTTAGCAAATTTTTGATAGAAAACTTGAAAAAACTCGTTATATCGCGAATTTCGTTAAATCGAGGTTCGTTATATCGAGGTTCAACTGTAGTATGTGATGTGCTGCTTGAGCAGTAGCTTTGGTGCAGCCTTTCCTGTATCAAATGTGCGGGCAGTACGGAAGGATTTTTTTTCTTTTCCAGTGGGCTGAAAGTGGGGGTGCGGATTATGTGCAGGGGTGGGTTATACGTGCGAGAATACGGTAGATGGCATGAAAGCTGGTGCAGTGCTGTATTGACACAGTTGTCATGTTTGCTCTACATCAGCTTTTCCTGGTACTGTCGAATCTTACCATATGAAGCAGTGCGGAGGTAACAAAATAGTTTGGTCCAATAATTTGTTGTATACTACGGTGTTCAAAGCCTTTGAATGAAAGGCAGTGCAAGTAACCACTGAATGCTCGGGGCCAAATAATTATGCACTTGAAACATTGACACTTAACAGTTTCTTCTCTTAGGTTGAATAAGTGCAGTAGAGTAACCTGCTTGATGGCAGGTAGCCTCCTGCTACTTGCTGTAATTCCGGTAATTTGATATACAAACTCTGTGATAACAAAATCCCACGAGTTTGAAATTTCCGCGGCAACAAAATATTTTCGGATCTTCGGCAAACGTCCTTAAAAATCCCATATATTTCATATCTCACGGCAACGAAATGGTTGTGGAAAGCGATCCTGCATTAATAAGGAAATTCACTGCAAGTCTAGTCGGCATTTTATCCACCCATTTGAGGCTAACAGTGTCCAAAAAGAGCTCAAATGCATTTTTTTTTTCTGTTTTTTACTCGAAGTGTGTAAACTTCTGCCACAACGCACTTGCAAGGTTGCCGCCTTATTTGTTTACAAAAAAGACCGTGCTGCTGCAGGTGGTCTTGGAGGCAGCCATAGCCATAGCGACCTGTGTTACACAGGCAGTAAGGTGGCTATGACGTGGGAGGGAAACAGGCAGTCCCATGTTTGTCCCCTAGAGTAAAGCTGCATAACTTACAAGTTGGGTAGGAAGTATGCTCATTCATAAATTACAAATGTGGTTTGTTTTGTGCGGCCCTTGGACTGCACCCTGCAGCTTCTTGTGTTCTTGCAGTTTTTTGAGAAAGCCTAACCTCGGCCCCCTTTTCCCCCTGGCGTGTCTTGCCCCCCAGGCTGCTGGGCCTGCTGTCGGGCTTTGTGACGCTGCCGATGCCCGGCCTGGAGGTGCCCCCCGTGGAGAGCCCCGTGGAGAGCTTTGCGCGCCTCATGCTCTTCCACCTGACCTCCAAGAGCGCCCTGCAGCGCATGATCACCGCCCAGGTCATGGCGCACTGGGTCACCCTGCACCGGGTCAGTGTTCCCCCGAGGATGCCTCTTCCTCCTTCTCTTTCTCTTCTCCCACCGGTGGGGTGTGACGACACCCACCACGGTGGCATGTCGAGGGTGGTTGGAGCCCAAGGTCCATCCTGGCAGCCGCACCTGCTCTTCAGATGGAGGCAAAAGGCAAAAACACCCGCATGCTGAGATTTGGAGGCTTGTTAAAGATCTTGAGGTGGTCTGGACTAATCCAGAACCCTCCACTACGGCACGTCTTACAGCCCAGATGTAGCTTCGGTGTGTAAAATACGATGTTTATCCCACTTATAGCGAACCCAGTTCTAACGAAATCCCGGCTATAACGAACAAATCTTCATTTCTCATTACTATTTGTATGCATAGATTTTGTGTCCAGATATAGCGAAAAGTGGATATAACGAACTGACTTCAGTTTCCCAATGTGTTCGTTATAAGTGGGCTCGACTGCATTCAAAATTTGGTAGTTGTAGCTTGGAGGCAGTGCCGGCAGCAGTGGAGTGCACCGCGAGTTAAAAAAATGTAGGCGGTTTTTGTTGAATGTCTGCATTTCCTTTTTTTTTATATAGGTATCAAAGTAACCAATTGTAAAGAAAGTTTTTGAGCAGGTGATACTAGTTCAGGCCCGACTCAGTAAAAAAGGCCGAGAAGTAGGGATGTCGGATCATTGAAGTTTCAAATTAGAGCTAAATAGTCTGTGTGCAAATGTCATATTTACATGCACAATTAACACACTGAAAAGTGTTTTTTTAGATTTTTTTTTTGTAACCATTGCGTGGTGAATGCACACCTCCTATTTTTAGTTGTAAGAATAGTGTGGCATGCTTGGCAAAAGCCATAACTCAACATTTTGAAAGCCCCCCAATATGGTACAAAAATTCTTTTCCCTGTTTTGAGTAGCGTCTAAATATGTGTTGTCAGTGCCGGTTTAGTGAACCATCCAGTTGGGAAGTGGTTTCTTTGAAGGGATGTCTTTTGTAACAGTGGATTAGTTGCCCTGCACTGGCTTGTATCTTCGGCGTAGCTTCATTTGGTAGCAGCGGTATGGGGCTTGCAGAATAAAGATGGAGGTTATACCAGCATGTGTGGTGGGAAGGCAAACCAAAGTTGTGGGAGGAAAGAACTTTTGTGGGTAGGCATACCTTGCCAGTGAATGAACCTCTGAGTACGGTAAATTTTGGGGTAAAAAAAACGAAATGTGTGTTCAGTATGCGAATAAATGCAATTATTCTATTTGAAGTAGAGGTTTTTACTATTTGATTTTATGAATCACTTTAAAAATGTTCAATGTTTTGTTTCGGTTTTTTTTTTTTTTTTTCCAAATATTTTGATGAACCCTAACCTAAGCAGCTTTTGCTAATACGCACAATATCTGTTGGTGAAAATAAGTCAGAGGACTGAATTTTTATTAGCGTTGAGTGGACATGCACAAAAATGGACTGATACTTTTTTGTTTGTTCTCTTTTATCTGTGGGTGTTCATTTTAAGTGGCAAAAAATCCTGCTATTTCATTTCATGCCCAGTTTCATTTTGGAAAGTGTGTGCTGCTTACACCGCTAGTGTACAAAACGCTTATAATTTATGGGGCCTTCAGGAGCTGTATCTGTGTGAACAACTTGTTCCCAGCTGCGTGGTCCTGTACCTGTCCATGTCGCTGAGCATGTCTGTCGTTCTCATCGCACAGCAATCGTTGAGTTGCTCTCTCTCTCTCGAGCAGATCTCTTAGTCGCTGCCTCACCGCGGTGTAAAGAGCGCGCTTTGAGTGCTGTGAACAGTGCACAACAATGCGCGGCACGTGCCCTTGTGCCACCACCACAGACGGCGCACGCGTGCCCGGAGTCAGTGCGCGAGCGGGTGCTGTGCTGCCTGGGCGAGACGCTGTACTTTGACGAGCTGGCGAGCGCCTTCACCCGCCTGCAGCAGGACGCTCGGGACTTTGTCGCCCTCCTGCGCCACTTTGGCCTGCCCCTCCCCCCCGGCGACTTCCCGCCCAGGTGGGTGGCTCTCTCTCTCTCTCCCTTCCTCCCTCCCCTCTCAGTCTGTTTGGTCAGGTCAGGTCGGTTGGTCACGAGCCCGGCAGCTTGGGTCTAACACTGGGATGGGCGAGGGCTGCATTCACTCGATTCTTACGCGCACTTTTTTTCCCAAAAAGTGCATCCCAAAATCATATATCATATGCATTAGAATCAAGTACCAGGTGAAAGAGCGCTGGTGGTTGCTAGCCATTATTGACATAGCAAAGCAACCACAATTGCACGTTTGAGCCAGCAAGGCGTCGCAGATTGCGCGGCTAACGGTAACCAACACCAGATAACAAAAAGAGAGTCTAATCAAAGCTTATCTCTTTGCACAGAACGAAGGCACAAATTGTGTACAAGGTATACCTACACACATACGCAAAAGTAAAAGATGTGCGTGCGCAGGAGGCAATTATATCCTTCCAGTGGGTGATGGGTGGTGGGTGGTGGGCATGGGTGTGTTATTTGCAGGGTGCAGAGGTTAGGGGTTCTGCAGGGCTTTGCGAGTGCTTCCTGTGCCAAGGAAATGTTAAAAACAAACACTAGCCGATGGCAAGCACCCCCTTTTTAAAAGCCCAAGATTGCAAGCCCACGGTTTTCTGTACTGATGAAGGAGCAGGAGCGGTAAATGTAGGTAGTACCGTGGAGTGCACAGCCTTCTCTACATGGGATATTGCCACTCTGTGATATTTTTTTCACATTCCTGAGTATTTACGACCCAAGTTTGGAAGTGCAGTCAGCATGGGCAGTTTGACGTAGAGTGTGCTGCAACTAGAGGGTGACGAGAGCCGGCCTCGTACAATAATAAATGAAATCTTTGCACTCATTAGCGGCCTGTCCTGTAAAGAAAAATTTTGTGTTTATTTTTTACGGGCCACAAAAATCGGGTGTGCAATAAAATAGTGTGTGTTGTGTTTGAGTAAATACTGTAATGGCAGCACAACCGTGTACCTACCCCCTGGTGCAGCGTTGTACTGACGGTGGACCAGGTGATTGAGCTGGTCACGACGGTGTACCAGGGCCTGGTCCAGCAGGTCAAGCTCCGGCCCAAGGTCCAAGAGGTGAGCCCGCTTCCTTGCGCTGTCTAGCATGTTTCTCGTAATGCTACCACCTGTAGGAGAGTAAGTGTGTCTGGCGAGGAAGTTGCAGAGTCCTCCTGGGCGCAAGGCCTGAAAGGGGTTGGACATAGTGGGGTCGATCGTGTACTGTCGCACTGAGAAAACCCTGATCAGTGGTTGGTGCCAAGTGTGGGCCATCGCTGGGTGGAGGTGTGCATGCTCGTGTGGTGTGTGCAGAGCCTGGAAGAAAAGTGCAAGGGCCTGCTGAAGATGGCCGTGCAGATGCAGAAGGACCAGGTCTCCCTCAACACCATGTGAGCTTGCCTGTCTTCTTTCTCTGCTTCTTCTTCTTGTTCTTCTGCCTCCTTGTTTGTTTTATGGGGTGAATAGCTGCCCTTTGAGCATTTTTTAGTTTCCTGTCTTTGCGGACTGGAGTTCGTCTTAAAAAGGTTCTATTGAAGGCAGTGCAAAGCAGTGTGTGTCAGTTTGTGGCTGGCACATGTGGAGGTGCGATGTTTGCGAGCATACGACGGTAGACAAGTTTGATTGGCAACAAAACACCATGCAAACCTCAGTTCTACAAATGCATGCAACACCAGGTTTAGCTCAATTTGTGTTCAAAAAATGTTAGGTTGCTTCCAAAGCTGTCTGGTAAGTAATCTGTGTTTACAACAGGAAAGTAAGGTGGTATTATTGGTGCGGGCTAGGTATGAATATTTGGTGGGACAAGCTTTAGGCTTAGTGATATTATTGAGGCTTAATTTGTGTTCTCGTACCCACATGGGTCCCCTGTACTTCTTCTTCCTCGCACCTTTCTCTACCTCTATAAATGTTCACAGGCCTCCCACATCCGGTTTCTTCCTCTTGTTCTTTTCCCTACTCCCAGTAGAGTTTCCCAGGTAGTTTTTTTTTTTTTTTTTGTGTGTGTGTGTGTGTGTGTTTAGTTTTTGGGATGATGGAGTCACATTGAAAATGGGATCACCAGTGGCACAAAAGTAGTTGTGTGGCTGACCTAAATGGTTAGTTCTTTCGACTGCTATTTCTACTTTTGTGTGAGCAGTTGATGTGCCCTTGGTGGTTCCAGTCTGAAGCGCTGCTCCAGTCTGAAGCGCTGAAGCGCTATAGCACTGCAGCGTTGAACAGGGCCCTTCACAGACGGCGCTCAGATATTTGAGATTTAAGCAGCTGACCTGTCGCTTCCCACACCTTGTAGCAGGAAGACGTGCGTTTGTAATTAGACTTGTTTTCGGCCGCATGTGTAGAGCAGTGACTGTGTAATGGTCCGTGGGAGGCGAGTCCACTGTCCTCCCCATCCCCTCACAGTTGCCATTGGACGTGCGATGCTTCCTGTCTGCTCCGATTTCCCTGATGATTGTGGTTGTCCCCCTCTTCCTCCTCCCTCCTTTCTTGTGCACCCAGGGTGCAGGCGTGGCTGGCCACCTTCCTGGTGCGTCTGGGCCGTCTGCCGGAGAAGCTGAACCCCGTCATCCGGCCCCTCATGGAGTCCGTCCGCCGAGAGGAGAGCCCCCTGCTGCAGGTACAGGGAGAAGTTGGCCTGCCTTTCTTTTTCAGCAGCGCTGTCCCCCTCTCCTCCCACTCCAAACGCATCTTCGCTAAGCGTGCGCTCTTCAATGGTATGCGAGCAGAGGGCAGATACAAGAGACGTAGTGTGTTGTCCACCGAGTGTGCAGTCACTGGTGCAAGGGGGTGTGGGGTGTCCGTTCCTTCCACCTGGCTATTCACCGACTTCAAACTGTTTGTGGTCACGCCATTTAACCAACCACAATGCTGTGCCCTGTGCTTGCAGGAGGAGTCTGCGCGCAGTGTGGTGCAGCTGATGAGCAGCTGTGTGGAGCGGGTGCCCTGCCCCAACGGCAAGATCGTGCGCAACCTGCTGACCTACCTCTGCGCCGACCCCAGCCTCCTCCACCTGGTGGCGGCTATGGGTGCTCCTGCCACGGCCAACACATCCTCATCCTCCTCCTCCTCTGCGTCCTCCTCCTCATCCTCGGTGCCAACCATACTGACACTGGTCAACATGCAGAAGGTGTGTGTTCGTGTGGCAACACCAGGTGGCAAAGGGTTGGCTTACGCTTGCGGCCACATAAAGGGGCATTCTTTTCTTCTTTCCCACAAGTGCCACTCGTCACCACCTGATCACTCCTGTGATATGAAACAGGCTTCCAGGAGTGCAGTTGTTTGGGTTTGTGCTTGTACAGTTTCTGGGCTAGCTGCATTAGAAAATTCCAGTTTTCACAACAGCTGAAGCATTCAAAACTTTTATCTTTTTATCTAACTGTGCTAGCGGGTGCTTTGTAGAAGAGAAATTATTTTGCAGAAGCCAACAGGGGATCGGTGTTGCCTGATTGCCCGCATCTGTAACTCTGCAACCTGCATGGGAACAAACAAGAGGTTGACATCAACCATGAAGGGAACGAAAACAATTTTGAATGCTAAAGGGCGACAATGTCATTACAGTAGTTGGTGTGGTGGCTGCAAATGGCAAGCATGGTGCCCTTCTGCCATTCATTAGAAATAAACAGTCTAGGCTTCTGCTAAATAGTCAAAGCGTGGATTATATTTGTCACACAGTGAAGTCACAAAGATGACTTGAGGGAATTTGCTTCAGAGTCTCTTTAGATTAAAACAAAACCAGGGAGACAAAATAATAGTGCATTCAAAAGACTGCATCGACCCAATAACTGTGGTGCGAATTTTAATGCAAACTTCCAATAACCAAGCCAGATGTTAGGGAAAACAGACGAAGCACTAGCCATTCACCACCCTCTTTCTCACCAGGTGCTATCGGCGCCAAATGAAACGCGAACACGACAATATGAACCTGAACGCACAAATAATGCGATTTCCTTCCATGCGAGCCAAAATGACGTGTGGCTTAGTTACAAAAACAAAGTGGGGAAAAGTTGACTGCCAAACATACCAATAGCATGCCATTATATGAACCCTACGAACAGTATTTTTCAATTTTGCACGTTCTGGCTCATATTTTCGTGTTCGTGTTTCATTTAACGCCGATGGTACATCTGTAATGTCGCCAAAACTTGCTTGAGCGAGTGGCAGCTGCCAACAAAAGTTGCCATGAAGAAACAAGCATGTGTGAATGTAGTGGGGCCTATGGTTTTACTTGGTTGTACCATTTGTAACACTGGAGCCGAAAACGGAAACACAGCGCCAGTGCCAACGTAAGACGGAGCTCGTGCCATGTGTGCATGCTGGTTCTTTTTTCTTTTCTTTTATTAAACCAGTTTTATGATGATCAAGCCAACTGCAGCTTGAGTTAATTAGTTGGGTGGACGGATGCCTGTAAGATGCGTTTGAAAAGCTGGAATGAACGAATGAATAGAGCTTTATTGAAGAAAGTACCAGCTGGGTTAGGCAGTTCAGGACACCCGTGAAGAATTTCCTGAGTGCCAGGCGGCCTTGGTTGTGTGGGTTTGGTGATTGGAGTGCTGCTTTCCCTCTGGACGATGGGTTGCAGCCACTGGAGGCGGGATCCTGGTTGAGGGCCTCGAAGCATGCTGGGCAGGGCGGGTTGGAGGTGCCGTGCAGAGTTTGTCCGTCTTTTTTCCGTGGGCTGACATGCCTTGTGTGTGTTGCTTGTACTCTGCAAGTGAAGGAGGAGAGGGTGAGAATGCTTCCCCCCCCCCCCCCCCCCATCCCCCTCTCTCCCTGCAGTCTGCGGAGAGGGCCCCGGTGAGACGGGCCGGATCGGTGTCAGGCCGCCGGGGAGCCCTGCAAACTATGCACTCCTCGGAGTCCTTCGACGACGCCAACGGCCCGGACGATGAGGCAGGTCCCCCCTCTTTTCAAAGCTGCCTGCTAGAAACGTAGTAGGACACCCATAAACAAAAAAAAAATGAATGGAAGTTGCAATGGTGTGTAATATTGTAATATCAAATGGCAGAAACTTACAGAAAAAGGAATTGTACAGGATAAATGTGTGTGTGGCAGCCGTCTTGAATGCATTGCTCCCTCTTCAGCTCCTTTAGCAAGTAGCTAAAGCTGCTTGCAGCAGAGGCCGTTTGTCTGATCGAAGGGAATTACAAAAACGCTCGTGTAAATGACATCTCATTGCACGAAAGAAGGCCATTACTGTTTTTCTCTTAGCCGAGCTGTGCAAGCCTGAAACGTGCTAGCCCAAATTTAATTCTCGGGCACATCAGTGTTGTCATTCAATCAGGGACAAAGATGTGTACGGTGAATGAAGTAAGGAAAGTGCTGGGCCTCTGTCAAAGCCTTGCCTCTCTTCTTACCTCCCGGTTTCCACTTCCCTATTGCTTTAGAGTACGCAGCGCCAGAACGAGATCCAGCGTCGGGGCGCCGCGCACGTTCTCTCCATGGCGGCCGACCACTTTGGGGCTGCCCTTCCTGATAAACTGCCCAGCCTCTGGCAGGCCACCTTGGAGCCGCTCCTCCTCAAGGGTAGGAAGGAGGACAGCGACGCACCATCAACGGGTGAGTCTTCCGGCACTCTTGTCTACTATCGCACTGCGTTGTGTGGTGGCACCTAAACTGCAATAGCAATACATTCTGGATGCAGGTAGCGCCGCAGTCAATGCCAGCTATGTCATACTGGGTATATTGAATTACTGCATCCATCCAACAGTCTGAACATCCCTCTTAGAAGTCCCGTGCCAAAGTATAGCGCTGCTGTACAAGTGTATTGAACTCCCGTTCATTGGCACTTTGGATATTTTGAATGATGACTTCTCACCCACACTGCTGCACTTGGCAACACAACCCGACCATGGCTTCTGTTCTTCAAATAAGTAGTAGTACGACCTTGCTTGCATGCCAATAAAACACTTTGAGCTCTGTATCTCCCTTTTTTTTTCTTTTTTTTTTTTTTTTCGCAACCTGCTTATAACAATGATCGATTACAACAATGGGATTTCCTTAGCACTTGGATATTGTTATGAGTGGACCTGACTCTTTCCAGATCCTTGTGAGAATGTACTTGTGAGCATAAGTGTCAACTGATAAGTACTCGCTTGTGAGGGAATTTGCACTCATGTGTATGCACTTGCAATCTATGCTTTGAATAAAGTTCCATTGGTAAGTTCAGAGTACTTTTGGGCCTGAAGGGCACACACTCAAGAGTACGCTGTTGCGAGTGGATCCAACTTAGGAGTATGGACCTTGACTGCGAGTACATTTGTGCAAGTAGGGTCATGCTGATGAATTGTGGATTTGTTCTAAGTGTCTTTTTAGTCCTCTCTTGTCAGATTCTTTTAATCAGATCCTTCTTCTGTCCCAGGTGGTGGCAGTGCACCCAATGGCAGCGTAGAGGGCCCAGACTCGTCGGCCATGCCTGACGCTGCCCAGAGCGAGGTGCAGGAGCTGGTGACCACCCTGCTGGGCCTGGAGGTCATCGGGCCACACCTTCACCCCGACCTGCACCCCAAGGTGAGGAGGGGCAGGATGATCTGAGCTGATGAGGTTATGTTAGGATCAGGAGTGTGCAGCAATATGAAACTGCAGCGGATAACATATTGTTGCGTGTTACAAACACATGGTTGTTGAGAATTCATGGTCCTTGAAGGCGACTGGATGAGTGGGACAGCCGGACCCTTTTCAGAAGAGCTTGAGCGCGGGTTTCTAAGAACTAGTGCCGGATTTGTCAATGATGATAAACCAAGAAAGCGTGCAATACTTTTGCTTTGTCGTTACAACTTGAACCGCCTTGTTCCCACTCAAGGCGTTGGCGTACTAAGCCGTTTCGTCGCCACCACTGTTGCCTCTTGTTGCCGGTGTTAAGGAACAAGTGACAATATTTGACTTCGTTTCAACACAGTAGCAGTGTTCAGAGCATTTGAATACTTTTGATATATACTTCCAAGTTTCAGGATACAAAAAAATACTCGACCCTCAGCTAAACCTTGTTTTTACGGACTCCGGACTGCGAGAAGCACTTCTTGAGTAACGTGCGATATGCATCCTTCCCCTACAAGCTCGGCGTTGGCTACTATATTGTTTGCACTTTGATTATGGCTGCCCCCGGTAGTGGTGAGAGGCTTCCCCACTATGCACCTGTGCTGACAGTGGCAGGTAATTTGTTGTTTCAGCTGCTACTCATGCAGTGGGAGAAGGAAAGGGAGAGGCGTAAGGTGCTTGGCTTTGGGCCAACCACACACACTGGTAATGTGGCCCCGTGCAAGGAAACCTGGTCAACACCACCTAGATAAAAAAGCCTGCTTCACAGAATGTCTTTTCTTGTAGAAAGATGGAAAGCACCTATCATAGTGTAGTGGTAATCGCTCCTTTTTGTGTTTATGATGTATGGAGAACACCGAACGTGTCAAATTTTCTACTGCTGTGACATTTTTCATCATTTGGGTTTGTGCCCTCCCTCCCCACAGCTGGACGCCACCCTGGGGCCCCTGTGTGCTGCCCTGGACCACCCTTCCCCCGCTGTGCGGCACCTGTCCTCCCGCTGCCTGGGCATGATGGCACGTGTGCGCACGGCGCCCACCATGTCGCTGGTGGTGGGTGCGGTGCTGGCCAAGCTGGGGGCCTCGGACAACGACACCCAGCGGCGGGGGGCCATCGAGGCCATTGCCTGTATCCTTCTTGGGATTGACCCCCACCACCACATTACCGGTCACGTCTTTGGAGTGCTTGGAATTTCTGAGAGAGAGCAAACCTTTAACCTTTTGCAGTTCGGAACTTTTATCCACATTCCGGCCGTTCCGGTCCGCGACTATTTTGCCAGTTTCTGGTGCTGTGAAGGAAAACCCAAACTGTGCAAGAAAAACTTACAGGATATTTATTTTTTTCTCTTGCATTCTTCTTTCAGCTTCTTTACAAATATTCAGGGTTCGCACAGGTTATTGAAAACCTTGAGAACCCTTGAATTTAGAAGTGTCAATTTCAAGGCCTGGAAAGTCCTGGAATTTTTAAATGGTCCTTGAAAACCCTTGATTTTTCCGGAGAAAATCAATGGCCCTGTCTTTTCACAAGTATTCAAAGTGTTTGTCGTGGATTTTAGGTGCTAACAAATGTAAAGAAACATTGTAACAATCAAGTTTCAGTGTATTGCGTGAAATTACAAGTTTGGTTGGAGCAGACACTTGTCAGTCCAATCCATGTCACGATACAATCCAGTGAAAGCCAGCTTCTGTTGTCTATCTTGCATCTACCATCTAGTCTGTGGACACATGCTCCTTGCATGTTTCCTGTGCCTCATACGCTCCATCTGCGTTTGCTTTTACGTGCAAATGGTGGATGTCTACATTGTTCATCCTGCCTTGCAGCAACACTTACGGATGTAATTTTAGCTGATACTCTTGCTGACAAAGGAGGAGATGCAGGCAACATTAACTAAGTTTAAAAATCAAACAGCCTCAGCAAATACAAATGAAAAAAAAAACCTCTAAATACCAGCCATGAAATAAAAAATAAAGCTGGGGAAGCATTTACGAACCCGTTAGCACCTATGTAAATGTGCACTAATGTGCTTAGGTATTGTGCAATAAAAAACTTTTGCATTGTGTTGGAAAAGTTATAAATAATCCCATATAAAACGTTAGATGGGGACCTTGAAAATGTGTTTTCTGGTCCTTGAAAGTCCTTGAAAACCCTTGAATTTTTGTTTTTCAAGCCTGTACGAACCCTGAATATTTGAGCCACGTGGGAAACTGCTTGAGGCATTCTCCTGGATGCAGGCTATGGTTGTTACTGCTGGTTTTGCAGAAAAACAGTCTCTCTCCTGCCTCTTGTTTTTACTTCGCTAAAAACAGTGCAGCCCTTTTTGCTTTGGCGTGGGAGCTTGTAGATGCAATGGCTCGTCCCATCTAGCCTTTCCTTGCACTGCATACATGCAAAACTGTCCCTGCTTTTTCGCTCGAACTCTCAGATCACCCACCAGCTGTTGGATGAGGTTGCAGTGATACTGCAGGTTTCATCTTTCTTGCCATGATTCTGCAGCTGCGTGCACCTCCAAATAAAACTATTGACAATTGAATCCTCTGGATGCCAGGAAAAACTGTCGCCACCATTTCATTGCCTTTCAACAAAATGCGCAGCTCGCAAAGTAATGATCCGCACGGTGCCCTCTCCACTGCCTTCATGGTCTTTGTCACTCGCTTTTGTCAAATCACTGTCACCAGTAGCTGATGGAGGCATGCAGTTCTCATGTTCACTGAAGTCTACATTGCTTTTGCTAAATGCACCACTGTAGAATGCACGCGATCACAAACTGGCCATGCTGCTCCGCGAACAGCGTACACATGAAAATGCTCTGGAATCCAGAAGGCCCACGCTGAACATTGTGCTGCACCCTAGTGCAAGAAAAAGGAAACTTCAACAAACAAAGTTCACTTATCCCTCAAGAGATGGCGCATCATGTATAGAAAGAATGTGGGCGCATCGTAGGAAGAAAAACCACGAAATTTAACTGAGTACCCAACTTGGGTGGTCCCCGACATCAGACCGCTATGGCTGTGTTGAGTTTTTGGGCAGGGCCCGACAATGGACTGTAAAGGGTTAACTTTCACCCAGTGGATGTCCGGTGTAGTCTCAATTGAAGAGAAGCGACATCGTCCCTTGTGACGTCCCTTGTGATTGTGACATATTCAGGACGAGTAAGTGGTGGCGTGCAGAAGTTCACTTCTGGTCAGGGAATCCGAGACATATTTTTTTTTTTTTTTTTACTTATTTAGATAAGTGCCCACAAACAGCATGACGCCTTCAGCGTGGTGCACAGAAGAAACAAGGGAAAGGATAGAAAAGGGAGATGTGTACAATGGGGAAAAAAGAGTATAGTAAAAATAACATCAATGGATCAAACATTATGAGGCTGACTCACACGATTCTACAACGCAAAAGAAGACACTCAGAACACACTCAGAAGATGTGTACCATAGCGAAAAAAGAGCATGAGAAATGAAAATAACCTCAATGGAACAAGCATTACATGGCTGACTCGCCTGATTTTACAACACATAAGTACACACTCAGGCTTTAGATGAATTTTTAACAGCTTGCACAAAAGTGCTGTAACGATCAAAGATACTCAGATCAGGCACTTCAAGTGAGTTGTAAAGGAGTTGCATGCTCTGGACAGGACTTTTATGATTGACGTCAGGATAAAATAGCGGCGAGGAACGGCATCGTGTGGGGACATGAAAATTGATGGAAGTTAGCAAATCGGCAGAGTCAACAGCTCCATGAATGAGCTTGTGAAGAAAGCACATATCGAGGAGTGTTCTTCTGTCACTCAGTCTGCTTAATCCAGTGTGGTCGAGTATTCTGTCATACGTGTAATATATTTTCCTGAAAAGGTAACGATCATAATAGATTCTAACAAATCTCATCTGGACTCGTTCCAGAGACAGTGACAAGTATTGAGGAACTGAGTTCCATACAACCGAGCAGTACTCTAGCCGGGAACGTACAATAGCCCGAAACAGGGACAAATAGCAGGTAGGATCAGTGAACTCTTTCGTGACACGTGTTACGAGTCCAAGGGATTTCATTGCATCGCTGGCTGTTTTTTCAATGTGGTGTTTAAAACTTAGTGATGAGTCAATGTGCACACCCAAGTCCCGCACTGTTGACGCTCGAGCAATGGAACCCCCATGCAGCTTATACAAAAATTGAATCGGCACCTGTCGACGATGGTATGATATCACATTGGTCTTTGATGGGTTGATGCGAAGCATGTTTGCTGAACACCATGCTGACACGGTGTTGATGTCATCTTGTAGAAGAGAGCACTCGCTAGCCCTGTCTATAGGCCGAAAGATCTTAATGTCATCAGCAAAGAGGAGCATTTCAGAGTGTTGCATGCGCTCAGCCAAGTCATTGATAAAAATCAAGAACAACAAGGGGCCCAGGTTGCTTCCCTGAGGCACTCCAGAAGTTGAGCGAAATTCACCAGAGAAACAGCCCGAAACTCGCACAATGTTTGTACGGTTAGACAAGTAACCTTCAAAAAGCATCAAGTACATCTTACATATTCCATAGTTGTCCAGTTTCTGTAACAGCAAGGAGTGTGACACAGTGTCGAATGCCTTTGACAAATCAAAGTAGATTACATCAATTTGGTGTCTTGAATGCACTGCAGGGACCACTTTGCTAAGAAAAGCACACAGATTTGTCACAGGTGAACGATGAGGAATAAAGCCATGTTGTTGTGTACTCAGCTTCTGGGAGAAGTAAGAGTAGAGACGGCTGTACAAAATAAGCTCCAGAACTTTGGACAGAGAGCAAATCAGTGACACAGGTCGATAATTGACCACAAGGGAAGGGTCGCCAGACTTAAATATGGGTGCAACAATTGAGTGTTTCCAAGTGGTTGGAAAGACTCCAGATTTTATACAGAGGTTGAAGATGTGTCTCAATAAGGGTGTAAGTATCGGTCCGCAGCCCTTAACAATGAAGCTAGGGATGCCGTCGTGGCCACATGATTTTTTGGCCTTCATTTTTCTAAGGGCTTCACGAATTTCCGTCTCTGTCACTGGCGTTGCCGCCAGGCAGTCTGCCTGTAAGGTCTTATCTGCATAGTCAGTGTTGCCAGTATTACCAGCTGAAAAACTGGAACTGAAGTGGCATATGCAATGCAGTGGCAGTTGGGGCAGAAGTGAGACATCCCACAGCCAAAAGGACACTAGAAAGAGGGGAGAATCCTTTAGTAGATGTGAGTTGGTGAAGGTTAGGTCAAATCAAGCTTCCCTGGCAATGTTTGCAGCATAAAAAGAATGCATTCACTGCCGACTTTGCGAATGTTCTGAGTCTTATATGCTCGGCCAACGTTAGAGCAGGAGGAGGTCATTGCAGCCAGTCCCTATTTCCTGAGTTGTGCCCTTGACGATGCTGACCACCGCCAGGTGTCATCGAGAGCCTGTCGCTGGGCGTGGTGCCGTACCTGGTCTTCTTGGTGGTGCCCGTGCTGGGGCGCATGAGCGACCAGGACGAGGGGGTGCGCCTCATGGCCACCCACTGCTTCGCCCACCTCGTGCGCCTCATGCCCCTCGACGTGAGTAGTGCTGGTTCTTGTCCACCCGGGGGGTTGGGGGTGGCCCTTCGCAGAGGGCGCAATATCGAAGCGGGTGGCCACTCAGGCAGCAGTCGTTTTGAGTCGCACACCGCTTTTGCTACTGCCAGCTTCCTACTGTCGAGTTGGTAGGTTTCAAAATTTGTGCAGCTTGTCTTTCAACTGGAAGGAGGTAATTTTAATTTAATTTCTTTTTCTTCAGAATAGTCTCAGCAGGCATTGGTATGTGTGTCTGGGTGTTGTATGTCGTGGTGGGTTGTGCTCGTATTCTGATCACAGCAGTTGTTTTATTGTTTTTCAATGAGATCTGAAGACATTGAGCATGTTGCCTGTACATGCATGACGCTGTGGGCCTTGTTTCATCCATTGGTTTATCTAAGGCTACAGCTCTCATTAGGGCTTGGGTGACACGCAGAATGCAATATGGTGGTGTGGTGATGTTGGCGTGGGTGCTGGAAAGGGGGAATGCAACTGCTGGTCCTGCATTGAGAAAGGCTGTGGGTGTGAGCACATGAATTTATTTTGTGTGTTCCAGAATTTTTTAGCGGAGATGCTACTCAAAGGCACTTCTTCCTTGTTTTTCTAGTAAATGCTTTGGAACTTTTGTCACAAATAACTTTTTCTTACAGATATTAAAACTGTTATCAGATTTTATGTCAGCTCGTTAGTTAATTAGTACAATAGCAAAACAAAAGGTTTTTTGCCCCCAGTTTTTCACCATCAAAACTTTCATGTGCAGTATCGTGCAACAGCTCATTATGCTCATCATGAACTGCATTGTACACTTAGGAGCCTAAAGTTACGAGGAAAAAAATTCTTACTATGAAAAAGCCTGGTGCGGTAGCTCTGTTGCTAAGGCATTCTGCTGCTGAGCACGAGGACGCGAGTTCGATTCCTGGCCGCTGCGGCCGCTTTTCTGATGGAGGCGAAAGGCGAAAACGCCCGTGTACGAGATTTCGGCGCACGTTAAAGATCCCCAGGTGGTCGAAACTAATCCGGAGCCCTCCACTACAGCACGCCTCATCGCCTGCGTTGCGTCGGCGCATTTAACCGTGCAGTCAATCAATCAGTTTGAACCGGGAGCTGGTTTCAATGCCAGTGCGGCATAGGGAGGGAATGACCCATCCCGCTTGTCTCCTCGCCTCTGCAGGGAGCTGGCATCGAGGAGGCGTCGGGTGGCCCCGCCCTGTCGGCTGAGCTCCAGGAGCGTCGCACCAGTGAGCGACACTTTCTGGAGCAGCTGATGGACGCGAAGCACGCGGACAACTACCAGCTGTCGGTGCCCATCAATGCTGAGCTGCGCTCTTACCAGCAGGCAAGCAGCCAGGAGAAGGAAGGAGTCCCTTCCTCGTATTGCACCCCCTCCTTTATACTTCTTTTTGTGTGTGCGCTTGCATGTGTGCATGGGTGAGGGAATGAAAAAGATTGAGAGATTGTTGCTTGCACATGTCACTGGACCCTTGGTTTGCACACATGGGCAGTAGGCTCCTGCCAACTGTCAGGTTGTAGGTGTTTTGCTTGAATCGTACATTTGTGAAGCTTTCGGAATTTACCATACTTACCCGATTTTAACGCGCACTTTTTTTCCGGAAAAATAGGCCGAAAAATCGCATGCACATTAGAATCGGATACAAAACCGAAACTGGCGAAACAGCGGAAATTTCGTCCCACCCATCGCCATCGCCATTTCAAGATGGCGCCACAGCTTTTAGCAATCATTTTTCGGACGCAGGAAGCATAGGCTTTTCTATCGGCGTTCACACAAATCGTCAAATCGTTCCACTTGCGCGCTTGATAACAGCATTGGCAGCAGCAGCTCGCGCGTTCAAAACAAGCGGTCGGCTGAAGCGTGCGCCTCTGGAGAAGCTCGAGGGATGGGCGTGCGAGGCATGGGCCACGATCCCATTGACCGTGGTTGAACGTTCGTTCAGAAGAGTGGCATCGCAAACGCGCTTGACGGCACCAAGGACGAGATGTTGTGGTCAGCGGAGAGCGACGAGGAGTGAGATGAGTGGGATTGCTTCGGGAAATAAATCGCCCGTTTCTCTCGCGTTCGTTTTTCTTGCTCACAAAGTTCCGTGCGTGTTACAATTGAAGGTGCAATTTTTTTTAAGTTTTTTGCCTGGAAAATCGGGTGCACGTTAGAATCGGGTAATTACGGTAAGGCAACGGGTTTTCCTTTTGCGGCCATTTACCTAGCCCTCCGCGACTGTCGCTAATGGCCACAGGCTTTTCTGTGTGCCTGTGGTCATGAGTGTCGTGGAGGGCACATCAATGTGTTCACCTTTCAACCCTTCCCGGCCGCTTTTGCATGAGCAGGGGAGGGACCAACAGTGTTCCACATGGGAACGGAAGGCTTGACCCTGACCCTATTCGCTGGCTGCAGCTTCAGCATAATGACGACCAAATACTTGCACCACATAAATGCGGATTCTGATTTAGCAGTGTTGCTTCAAAATACTCTAAATGACCATTTCTGTGCCTCTTGTAAACTTGCTGCCTTGTTTTGTCCCCATAAATTTTTGTTTACCCCCTAAGTCAACCCCTACCCTAGATTTTTGTTTACCCCTAACTGGTCAAGTCATCAACAGTATCTTCAATGTACTGGTTAGATTCTTAGCACTTATTTAGCTCTGTGTAAGAGCTTAATTAAGCATTGGCTAGTGCAACAAAGCCACCAAAATGTAAAATCTTAACTCTGAAGTATAAAATGCCTCTGACCTGCTCTTTGTAGTGATAAAGCTGCATTTTCCGTTGTGGTACAGTTGCCCAAAGAGATTAAAAGTATTTCAATGTTCCGTGGGTAGGCGATAAAAAAAAAACTTTCCCTGCCCATTCTCCCTTATCAGGAGGGTGTGAACTGGCTGGCGTTCCTAAACCGGTACCGGCTGCATGGCATCCTCTGCGACGACATGGGTCTGGGCAAAACACTCCAGTCCATCTGCATCCTTGCCTCTGACCACCACCAGCGCGAGATGCTCTACAAGGTATGATTGGCACTGTGTGTTTTTGTGCGCTCTTGGTTACACGTTTTGGAGCCTGGTGGGACATACGCAGGGGCAGATTTGCTGTGGTAGTGATTGGTAGAATTACATTTGACGTATGTACCAGCACTTCTTGTGTATCAGTGGAGCGTTGGCTGGGGATGCGATTATAGCTTCAACCCTGTTATGTTCACCAAATCGGCACCAAAATTACTCAAATCAAGTGCAGTGTTGTTAATGTCGTTCCTGTGATGTGAAACATGTAGTAAATGTGTAATGTGTGGACACAACCCCGCATTTTATGTGCACTGATTTTCTGTGTAGGTAGCATCTGGAGAGTGTCTAGTTGCTCGCGAAGGTTTTCCTTTTCTTTTTTTTTTCATTTTGCACCATTGCAGGCAGAAATTTTGTAAAAGTAACTCGGTCAAAAGAATTTCCTGCAAGTTGTGGAATTAAGAAAAGGTTACGAAGACCAGGCTTTGTGGAAATACGGTTTGAAATTCTACTTGGCAATCTACTCACGTTCTCATAAGCATGTACTGACGAGTACATCTACTTATGAGTTCTTACTCGCGAGTACAGGTGTTCACGAGTCATGCATGCATCAGTTTGTACTTGTGCATACATGTTTTCACAACTTTGCTCTTGCAAGTAAATACTGTGAGTTTGGATGTGCACTCGGGACTTGCGAGACTGAGTCGTGTACAGTTCGTGGAGCTGGCCAGACTTCTGCCTTTGCACCCTCCCCCCTTTTGATTGCTGCGAGAGTGCAATTCTCATGTCCACCCGCTTGGCCCCCCCCCACAGGAGACACAGCGTGCGGACGCCAAGCCCCTTCCCTCGCTGGTGGTGTGCCCGCCCACCCTGACGGGCCACTGGGTGTACGAGGTGGAGAAGTTCGTCTCCGCCCGATACCTGCGGCCCCTGCACTACACGGGGCCGCCCGTGGAGCGCGCCAGGTGGGCGTTTCTCGTTTCTTGAGCAGGTCCTCGATCTATAAGGGACTACTGTGGTGGCTAGGTCGGCTGCTGATTTGGGATAATGCCATGTGTTAACAATCACGGCACATTTCAGTTTAGCTACAAAAAAAAAACTGTGGTTGGTTCCTCTGTCATACGAGTCGGTAAAACACGAAAGTGAAATGTGCAGCAAAATCTGCAGCTGAGCATGATTTGCGGGTCGGCGGCCGTCTTGTGGGTGTGCTTGGCGAGCGACGCCCTGCTGGCGGGTTGCTTCAACAAAGGTGTACTGGCGTCATTTCCGTGACGGATGTGACATCAGTTAAATCTTGGTGCATCCTGGCATGAGACACTTTCGTGTTTAAATATAAAACCCGAAAATGAACAACCCTAAGTATAACGTACCCTTTAGTACTAAAGGTTGCTTCCCCACAAGAAGACCCTGTGTGCAGGGGTGCACCCTTGACTGGCCGTGTGCTTCGTTGTACTGCCGTCATTTCTGTGATGGATACATCAGTGAAATCTTCGTGTATCCCGGCACAAAACACTTTCGTGTTAAAAACTAAGCACTGTCCTTCTAGTGTCCTTTTCCTCCTAACATTGTTTGGCCAGAGTGTTTCGAACGATGTTCTGCAGTGGCTCTCTTGAGTGTTTGACACCATCGTGGTTTGGGTTCAGGCTGCAGGAGAAGGCTCGCAAGCACAACCTGGTGGTGGCCTCGTATGACATAGTGCGCAACGACATCGACTTCTTCGGCAACATCCGGTGGAACTACTGCATCCTCGACGAGGGGCACATCATCAAGAACGGACGCACCAAGGTGAGGGGGCATGGGGAGACGGGCAAGGTGTTTCTCTGCCCTCTGGGAGCAGTTCACTGTTTGGGCTGTCTTCTGATTCATAAACCCATTCCTTGCCGCACCCATGTTTTTGTGGGGCTTGACCGCTCTGAAGCACCCGTTTTGGCTGCAGGTTTTAGGCTTCATGGACACTTGGGTTCTGCAGAGTCTTTTGTAGAGAGCTGCAGATTAAGTTTTCTGCCCTACAGGAAAAGCAGTAATTTTGGATAGTCTAGCAAATAATTTGTTCCCTGTTGCAAGAAACAAATATCTTATAAGTGTATGATGTTGAAATGTAGAATGGTAAATTTTCTTTGCAATGGTAACTGTTTCAAACAATATTTATGTGAAAAAAAAAAGCAAAAAAAGCAAGGAGTGTGCAAGTGTCTTTACTACAGTCGAACCCCGCTACAACGAACGCCGCTTCAACGAAATTTCTGCTTCAACGAAATATTTCCAATTCCCCGTCAGCTAGCCATAGAAGTCAATGCAACAAAGTCCTCGCCACAACGAACCATTTGTCAGGCTTGCTTTCGCTTCAACGAAATTTTCGATGATTTGGGCTGGGTTTGAACAATTATTTTACAATAAAATAAGCATAGCGCCAGCTATCTGTAACTTTTTATACATTCAGGACGCTTAGTTTCATCGAAAATGCGCGTTGCGACCACACCGCCACCCAAAACAAAACAAAAAAATAACTCATAGGCGCACGCCATTGCTTGATGGTGATAACGGTGTGGCTGGCCGTCTTTACACGAGGCGCAGGCGCAGACCCGCTTCGCCAAGGCGGAGCCCCAGAGCTACAGCCAATCCGTATCCAGTTGAAATTGCATGAATGTGCTCCGCTGCTGGCGCAGTGCCGTCATGTATGCTGTGAGCAGCTGTCCTTGCCGTTTTCCGTCTACCATTCTTCATAGCCAAGAGCGAAAATCATGTTTGCGTGTTTGGTCTTGAAGCCTAGTCATCCTATCTTAGTTGCGAGCGCGCGGTCATGTTAAATGCAAGCGCGCGCGTCTTGCCTGCCAAGGTCAGTAGCTGCCGTGCCCTGTCAGAGGACAAGATAACGGCACTGCTCCTGCCACAAGCGAGAGGGGGGCTTCCCACGGCCTAGCAGCTATCTGCAAGTAATCAGCTCGGTGGGCACGCCTTGTTGTACAGCGATACGTTTTGCGCCTGCATATTTTCACCCCCCTCCGTAACGCGTTCTTTGGGTGGTGAAAAAACAGATAACCATTGGTATGTTTGTTATCCGAATAAACATGAGTTATTGCGCGTCACTCCTTTTTCTAAACATTGTATTATGCTGCCAATGTTGCGGAAACGCACGGGGCTATTTTTCTGGCCTTTCCGTGGTGTGTAGGGGCAGATTTCGCCTCAACGAATTTTCGCTTCAACGAAATTTTTCGCACGTCCCGTCAATTTCGTTGTAGCGGGATTCGACTGTACTCAGTAGATGGCTCCAGCTCTCGGAGCTCATTCGACTCGACAAGTGCCACATTCAAATGGAAAAACGTCAAAATTTGAATTTGAAAGTGATCATAAACTGCTATCAATTTGAACTGGTATGGGCAGCAAGGTGTTAAGGTGCGGATTAGGGGGAATTTTCAGTGAACATTGAAGATCCACAGGTTGTCAAAATTAATTCCTAGCCCTCTGCTCCATAACACCTCATAGCACGGGCACAGCTCTGCCGTTTAAGACCTTACTTTGACCAGCTCGATCGGCCGTGGTGGTGTCTCATCCCCCTCTCATCCCGCAGCTGGCGCGTGCCCTGAAGCAGCTGCAGGCCAACCACCGGCTGATCCTGACGGGCACGCCCATCCAGAACCAGGTGCTGGACCTGTGGTCCCTGTTCGACTTCCTCATGCCCGGCTTCCTGGGCACCGAGCGGCAGTTCGCCCAGCGCTTCTCCCGCCCGATCCTGCAGTCGCGCGACGCCAAGTCCTCGTCGCGCGAGCAGGAGGCCGGTGTGCTGGCCATGGAGAGCCTGCACCGGCAGGTCCTCCCCTTCCTGCTGCGGCGCGTCAAGGACGACGTGCTCAAGGACCTGCCGCCCAAGATCATCCAGGACTACTACTGCGAGCTCAGCCCCCTGCAGGCACGTACTGTCTCCCCAGTCGACTCTCCTGTCGTGCCTTCAAGCGCTGTCTTGTTGCGCCACTAGTGAGTTCTGATGCAGTGCCTTGAGCATTGTGGCAACATGCTTGGTGCGACTACAAGAGAGCGTGTTGCCATGATGCTAAACCGAAAGGCAAAAACCTTTCAAAATTTCAAAGCACGTTAAAGATCCCCAGGATTTCAAAATCAATCTAGAGGACACCCACTACGGTCACATGCGCCTTCGGTATTGTGCCAACATTTTCCGCAAGTTGGCTAAGTCATACATATGCGGTGTGGGCAGCCTTTTGTGTTGATGGCTGTGGTAGAAGCTGGGCTGGTCCTGGACCGTCACGTTGGTTCCCTTGCAGGTGCAACTGTACGAGGACTTTGCCAAAAGTCGAGCAAAGAAGACCGTGGACGACTCGGTTGCTGCCACTACTGGAGAAGAGGAGCCGCCCAACTCGCACGCCACAGCCCACGTGTTTCAGGTGGGCTACTGCCAATGTCAACGGAGGTTGAGTCGTGTGGCCTGCTTTCTGTAGGATAGTGGTTTAGGAGAAACACTAACTGCTCCAACGGGGCAGTGACTTCGTTTGCCCTCCTGCTTTTGAACTGCCTTCGGACTGCTTTTGGCAGCTAACAGTGTGGGCAGAGGAGTTTATTCATTACCAGGCACTTAACAGCTTTGCTCCTGGGAGCTTCTAAAATGCCATGTCAAAAAAATACTTCTGCAGCGGGTTCACCGTAGAATGCCCCTTTCCTCATTTGTGAGAAGTGTAGGACCCTGATCTTGTTGTGTAGGACGCATCAGTGTGGTCCATTTCCAACTTTCCCTTGCTGCTCAACGCTCCCATCCCAGCAGTTACATTGGACATCCTGTTGTTGAGGCTTGCCTCGTGGAAGCAAAGACTTCGTTTTTAATGAAGAAAGAAATGCAAACAGAGACCAGAGGGATTTGACAGTCGGGAATGTGAAGGTTGCGGCAGGTTTCGTTAGTGGTGGTACGACCCTACCACATGTTCAAGTGATGCGAGCAACAAATGCATATGGCAAATCATCCACTACACAAATAGCTGCATGGTAGGACCTTTCCTTTGTTTTGGTAGCTTCTGAGCACCCTCAGGCACAATCCTAGAACGGGGCACCGAGTGTAGCTGGACATGATTGGGGACAACCATGCCATGTGTGACTGACATTGTCAAATGTGCAATGCGGGTGCGGTGCCTGATGTCGCGTGCCCCTTTCCCCCCTTTTCTGCAGGCCCTGCAGTACCTGCGCAAGGTGTGCAACCACCCGAAGCTGGTGCTGCAGCCCCAGCACCCGGAGTACAACCGCATCATGGCCTCCCTGGAGCAGGGGGGCACGCCCCTCTCCGACATCTCCCACGCCGCCAAGCTACGCTCGCTCAGGTACTTCTGTGGGGGACGGGCCCCCCGCGTGCTTTGTTGTTGTTCTCTTAAGAAGGCTGGCACATCACGTCTGCTGTTTGGCAGTCAGTCTGCCGAGTTTCTCGCTGTGGGGATCCGTACAGTGGAGTAGGGACCAACGCGGTTAGTGAGACATGGACAACATTCAAGAATTTCCCACCATACTAATGTCAAAGTCCACTAGTCGTCTTGGTGCATGTCTGTTTGCTCCAAAAAGGCTGTCAAAATTGTCCTTTTCGGAGCAACAGAACCAGCTCTGGGGCAACCAGTGGAGGCCACCATAGGATTGCGGATTGACACTCCTTTCCCCCCTGCAAAGCACACTCAAATTTCAAGACTGGATTTGTCAACTAGAGTGCGGTTGGCGACGGTCATTTAATAGCGTTGAAGAGACGAGATTGCAGTACCACAGTTGATTACAGATAAACGTGTCATACCTGTGGGCGATGCTAACGGCTCACATGCCCGTGCGTGTTGTTGCCCGTGCAGGCAGCTGCTGCTGGACTGTGGCATTGGGACGGCATCGGGGCAGCCGGAGCAGGAGAGCGTGGTGCACGCCCACCGGGCACTCATCTTCTGCCAGCTCAAGGGCATGCTCGACATTGTGGAGAAGGACCTGCTGCTGTGAGTGCCTGCCCTCCTTCCCCGTGCACTCACTCGCAGGAATTCCTGCCACTTCACTGAGAAGTTGCACTGCCGTTAGGGTTCTTACGCGCGGTGAAAAGCTTGCTTTGTCAGTGGAGTCATACTGTTTGCTAGCATCGGCTGGAGGGGTTCAAAGGGGATACAGAAGACTATTCCCATACGTTGAGCCAGCCGGCTACGTGGTTGTTTGGCCAGTGTAACTGTACAGGAAAGCTTTCTTTGGTGGTCGTGCGAGCAGACAACAGTGAATGCCTTCCCTTCCCCTCCTCTCCTACTACAGTGCGCACATGAGCAGCGTGAGCTACCTGCGTCTGGACGGCAGCGTGGCCCCGGGCCAGCGGCAGGCCCTGGTGCAGCGCTTCAACGCAGACCCCTCCATCGACGTCCTCCTCCTCACCACCCAGGTGGGGGGGCTGGGCCTCAACCTCACGGGCGCCGACACGGTCATCTTTGTCGAGCACGACTGGAACCCCATGAAGGACCTCCAGGTGGGCTCCCCTTCCCTCCTCCTCCTTCCTGCTTCTTTCTTTCAGAGGGGTGGAAAAAAGGAAAGGGTTCACGAGCACTTACATGGTGCATCCCTGCCAACTTGTGCAGAGCACTTTAGGGGCTTGCCTTGTCGTCGTAGCTTGCTCACTGGGCCCAAGTAGAGCCCCACGGCGTACCGTCGTGGCAGCTGTCGTCACGGCATCCCACAGAGGCTTCGAAAGCCAAGCGGTCTATATAGTCTTAAGCATTCGAAACTCGTCAATCGCTGGCACTTGCCAGCGCAAAGAAAACTGCAAAGATAACTGCAGCGCAAAGAAAACTGCAAAGAAATACCGCAAAGAAAACTGCAGGTACATTTGAGGTGAAATATACATATACAGTCGATCCCGCATATACCAAACTCCAAGGGGATCGCAAATAAGTTCGATATATCGATAATTCGATATGTAAAATATTTGCTTTCGCATAAGATTTCCGAGGGGATTTTGGACTGTTCAATATATACAATAATTCAATATGTCTGGGTTCGATATATCCGGGATCGACTGTATCGCCGGCAGCGGCCGCATTCATTTCGTTAGGAACGCTTGTTGGGTTGGTTTTTACCGTAGTAAGCGAAAAAAAGTGGCAGTGCAATGCCGGCACGTGTGGGAGGAAAAGCAAGCACAAAAAGAACAGAACTCCCGCTGGCGCAGTTTCCGGCAGGGGGAGTGCGAGCACTGTGAAGGAGGGAAATTTGAGATTCGTTGGGCAAACCTCCATCGAATTCCTCAGGGGGAGGTTTGTCAGGGCGGCAAAGAGCAGAATGGGTGGTGAGAGTGAGCAGATAGCTGCGGCACAGCCCATTATGGCGAATCACTGCTCTGGACTTGCGACGGCTTTCACATTGAGTGGAACGGCTTTAATTTTTTTCTCTTGTGATGTACCAACTCCTTGTTATTAAGTGCCGATCACATTAGGGGCCCGGCTTTTCATTGTAGCTTGTCCGGGATTATGGTGTCAGGCACCAAAACAGAGGCTTCAAAAAAATCACCGCCTCCCCTGGTTGGGACCGAACCTGGGTTCCTTGCGTTACAAAGACTATGTCAATCCCATTCCGCCACATCAGAGGCACACGTTCCCCGTATGCAAAGTGTTGGGGGCGACCTCTGCACTGTGCCGTTGCCACGGACACTGCCGTTGCTAGACTGCAAATAAGCACACAATAATATAAAATAAGGAAAATATGCATTGGCACATTAATTACGCAAAGTTAAGAAAAAACTCAACTCAATGCAGTGCCTCTTTATAGGCCCTTTCACGGGCTGTGGCACCCTCTCGTGACTACTTTCGGTATCAACACCAGGCTGGTACTGAAACTAGTCCAGAAACTAGCCACAGTCCCTCTTGGCGGGGGAGTAGGAGGAATGCTGCCTGTATCAGGCAGCATTGTTATACAAGCAGCATTGCAAAATCCTGGACAAACACTAGGTACTCACTAGAATAACACAAGGGAAACACTGGTGAATCACTGCTCCGCACTTACGACAGCTTTCCCGATGGCTGGAACTGCTTTAATTTTTTGGAAGGCACCTTGGGCTCCAAAGAGCATGTGCTTCATCCATTCTGTTCTGCCCAATTTATTCCTCGTGTTGGGCTGTGTGTGCAACTGTGTACTGAAAAAAAAAAAGCGATAAATGTGGTTCGGTGGTGCAGTCAGAGGTCGATGAAGCATAGAAATTAATGTCATTGTGGCTAGCACGGGAAATCTTGACTTTCTCTTTTATCCATCCACTTCTAATGGAGCTCTTGTTTTCACCCTGGTGTTCAGAGTGTTAGAGCTAAGATGTGTGGCAGCAGCCGTGCCATCACCATCGTGGAATTGTGTGTGTGGTGCTTGTGACCTGGAACACCTGCTGCTCTGTCTCTGTGGCAGGCCATGGACCGTGCCCACCGCATTGGCCAGAAGAAAGTGGTCAATGTCTACCGCCTCATTACCAGGGGCACCCTGGAGGAGAAGATCATGGGGTGAGTACCTGGCACGGGTTCTGCCCATGCTTGCATTCCGTGATCCCTTGGCTTACCTGTGCTTACTTTTAGTGTGTGCTAGCCACCTGTTTCTAGGCACAACTACCAACCCTCCCAAGTTGTGCGCTACTACAGTCTAATCCCGCTATAACGAAGTCCGCTTCAACGAAATTTCCGCTTCAACGAAATATTTCCAATTCCCCGTCAGCTAGCCATAGAAGTCAATGCAACAAAGTCCTCGCCACAATGAACCATTTGTCTGGCTTGCTTTCGCTTCAACGAAATTTTCGATGAATTGGGCTGGGTTTGAACAATTATTTTACAATAAAATAAGCATAGTGACAGCTATCTGTAACTTTTTAAACATTCAGGACGCTTAGTTTCACCGAAAACATGCGCGGTGCGCCCACACCGCCGCCCAAAACAAAACAAAACAAAAACTCATAGGCAGACGCCATTGTTTGATGGTGATAACGATGTGGCTGGCCGTCTTTACATGAGGCACAGGCCCGGTTCGCCAAGCCGGAGCTACAGCCAATCTGTATCCAATTGAAATCGCACGAATGTGCTCCGCTGGCTCCGCTGCTGGCGCGGCGCCGTCATGTATGCGTTGTGACTCGTGAGCAGCTGTCCTTGCCGTTTTCCTTCTACCATTCTTCATAGCCAAGGGCAAAAATCATGTTTGCGTGTTTGGTCTTGAAGCCAAGTCATCCTATCTTAGTCCCGAGCGCGCGGTCATGTTTAATGCAAGCGCGCGCGTCTTGCCTGCCAAGGTCAGTAGCTGGGGTGCCCTGTCAGATGATAAGATAACGGCACTGCTCCTGCCACAAGAGAAAGGGCTTCCAACGCCTAGCAGCTATCTGCAAGTAATCAGTTCGGTGGGCACGCCTTGCTGTGCAGCAATACGTTTTGCGCCTGCATTTCTTCACCCCCCTCCGTAACCCGTTCTTTGAGTGCAGTGAACACAGATAACCATTGGTATGTTTGTTATCTGAATAAACATGACGTTATTGCGCGTCACTCCTTTTTCTAAACTTTTTTTTTTTTTTTAGCTGCCAATGATGCGGAAACATACAGGGCTATTTTTCGAGCCTTTCCGTGGTGTGTTGGGGCGGATTTTGTCTCAACGAATTTTCGCTTCAACGAAATTTTTCGCGCGTCCCGTCAATTTCGTTGTAGCGGGATTCGACTGTACTCATTTAAGGGGGGACGTGGCTTTCAAAATCAACTTTTTTATTTCTTTGTGGATTTTGATGAAAATTGGCACAGCAACTGGAAATGCTTCTGTGATAACACCATAAAAATTTGAAGTTAATATTTTGATAACTTTTTTATGTATGAAATTTTCTTTCTGTTCCGCTTGTACCGAGCTCGAGCGGCTTATAAAACATGATAGAAAACTTGTTCGAAGTGCTTTGCATTCCCAAATGAATGGACGAGGTCGTGACAGTTTTAGAATTTTTTTTTTACAACACAATGTTTTTTAGTTTTCATTTTTTTAGAGGTTAATGTGCAATAGGCATGTTGACTGTGAACGATTATGTGAATAAAAAAATCACAAAAAACAAATCTGGAAAACCAAGAGTGTCACGACCTGAACTGTTCATCAAGGAATGTAATGCAAGAAATGGAATCAAAATAGACCCAGCGGTCACAAAGAAATCCCTGGTACAAGCGACACAGGTGGCAAAAAAAACTGTTTTGAGAAAACGGCTTCCAAAGTTGCAACATAGGTTTCACTTATCAAAAGTCGTCACGGTTGTAGCCTTTCATGTCCTTTTGAACATGGGGCTTCTGGAATGCCTTGCCTTGAAATTGGAGTGCCTCTCACAGCCTTCCTCTTTCCAGAAAATATCATTTTCAGCTCCTCTGTGAAGAGTACATACCCCACTTTGCAGATCAAATGAAGGGGGAGATAGGTTTCAATGGGCTTTCAATGCAAAGTAGGTTAGCTGGTTGGCTGTATCGCACTGAACAGCCTCCTTTTGCAGTGTTGTCACCATGGCAACAAGTTAAGCATTTTTTTTACTTAAATTTGAACATTTTTGGCTTTTTTTTATGTTTTATCATCTTGCCTGGCACAGCAACTTAGTACTCATACGTGCAGGTGTTCATTGCCAAAAGTTTGCATACCATAAAGATGAAAATGAGCTACTTTGAAGCTTGGTAGAGTATTCTGCATAACTCCCAACTTCAATGCAAGAGCATATTTTTTTACTACTTTTGACATTCAAGGCATCCAATATTTCTCGCAGCAAAGCCAGTATGCCCTGAGCAATGGAATCAATAATTTCACTAAAAAATCACTGTTAAATGCTGCGACAAACGTACATTTTTAATGCAGAGAACATATTTTTATTCCTATATTACTAACTCAAACCTGTTTGCATGAAAATTACAAGTGCACGGGAAACGTTGCGCAAGAAAGGCGATATGGCTCGCGCGCATCTTAGCGCACGCTTACCGCGACATATCGAACTTTGATTACAGCTGATATGGCTGGTCAGGTCGCTTTTAAGATTAAATCTAACGACGCAGGCATTAATTACAACTACTGGCGTTCAATCGTAACCGGTTGCCCAGTCATGTGCTGCCCCAATGCGCGTCGGCTATGCGCGTCGGCTATAAACCGGCGTTTTTCCCACCTTTTACACCGTCTCATCCCGACCTTTCTTTTTTCTTAACCCCCGTTTGACGCTGCTTGATATGCAAAGTTTCTAAGGCAGGCCAGACCACTTGCTGAGCAGACGCAAGCAACCTGGCAGGTGGCAGTTAACCTTTGGCAGCCCCATACACAACAGTAGAACGCCAGTGTGCCGACTGTGAAAGTCAGTCTAGGCGGCCGGCGCACTGCAAATTTTAAGCTCCCATTGAGCCAACAAACGTGAAAACGCATACAGTGCAACCCCACAGTGGTGACCGAACACCCGCTCTCCTCGCTCGCTAGTGCCAAGTTTCTTCCTTTCGCAACACTCTCTCTCCTCCTCTCTCTGCTCTCGGCTGCTTTTAAAGCTGCAATTTCGCTTCGTTCCTTTTTTTCTTGCCTTTCATGTGGTGGCCATGCTCACACTATTGTTCATTTCGCTTGGCGTTGGCAACTTCCCACTCTCGCCTTTTCTTTCCTTTCTGAATTTCCTCAGGCGTGTTGGCCTTCCCAGCTTATCTTGTCTTTGTGAGGCCCAGGGCTGGAGGGCTAGCGCAGATGCCATGGAGGGGAGGGGGGCACAAATAGGCATTTTCTTCTTATTTTTTTTTTTTTTAAACTTCGCTAAAGCTTCACAAATTACGCAAGAACGTGCTAAATATACTACAGTGGAATCTCGGTCATACGAATCTCAAGGGGCGGCAAAAATATTCGTATCACCCGAAAATTCGTATCATCAGAAAACAAGAAAAAATGGAAATGTGCTGCGCATGCGACAGGCGGCGGCAATATGGCGTCGGCTCTTGCCGCGAAGAGGTGCAGGTAGCTTCAGCAACCGCTTCTAACCTTTTGTTAAAACGGAGCTCAATGTGTAAATTAAATTGCTCATGCGGGAAAGGAGTTGACAGTATGGGAGAAGCACTATAAAATGTCATCTACGCCAAATATCCACCGCGGAGGTGGCCCAGCCAGCTGCTGCTAGCGCTCCGAAATTGCCGCAATCACAATGAGGCGCGCGTCTCCCTATTGGCGCAAGTCGTGAGGCTCCTCCCAATGCAGTTAGCGGTAACCGAGGCAGAGGCTGGCGCCTGGGTGCCGGGCTGAATCGTCAGCGCGGGCGTCAAAAGAACGCGCGCTCATCGCCGACGCGACGCGCGCACACGAACTCAAGCCTGAACCGCATGCCATTCGGGCGCGTCGGCGTTTGCGCGCGCGTTCTTTTGACGCCCGCGCTGACGATTTCGCCCCCATGTCAGATTTCACCTCGCTCGTAAAATGACGCGCGACGCGCGCGGCAGTGGGAGGAGCCTGCCGACTTGCGCCAACGGGGAGGCACGCTCTTCATGGCGGCAGTTTGAAAGCGCTCCGGACAGCCCGCTGGCTCCGCCGGAGATGTTTAGGCTTACCACGGTGGCGGATATTTGATAGGCGCTTTCCCTAGCCGCGCGGACGATGCTTTACAGTGTCGTTTTCGGACTCATCAGCTCCCTTACTTCATAAGCAACTTCTTTTGTTCTTTAAAGAGCGGTCAGAAGCGGTCGGTCGAGCCACCCGCCCTACTTCACGGCCGTTGACGCCGCCATGTTGCCGCGGCTTACCGCGCCGCGCGCCGCATGCTGGTGGTATTCGCGGTGGCGTCAGCGCGCCTGTGGCTTGCGCGGCACGTTTTCGTGAGCAGAAAACGCTCCATGCAGTTCACGCTTAATGATTTTGTGCCTGCGTGCGACCAAGGCCACACGGCCGCACAAACACTCCCGCCTCCCGTCCACGCCGCAGTCATCTGCTCGCGGCTCGCGTGTTCGTATCACCCGCACCGGGTGATAAATGCGAACGGATCATCCGAATTTTTTTACATTGCGTACAATGCATTTTGGCCGGGGAATTTTGAAAATTCGTATCACAACGAAATTCGTATCAACCGAATTCGTATCACCGAGATTCCACTGTAGTTTAAATTAGTTTTTAGGCCACCTGTCACGTGACACCGGCTAACAGGGCGGCATTTACCTACCTTGGTCATACGACACCCCGATTATGCAGCGCTCTCGCGTGGCCCCTTGAAAGTCCTATTATCAGGGTTCCACTGTATTTAGTAGTTCTCCTGATTGTTGGCAATGACCATCTAAGTTTATTTGAGTTGTGGTCTGATGTGAGGCAGGGCATTTTGCTTCTGCTTACCGTATTTATTCGAATGTAGGCCGGCCCCGATTCTAAGCCGACCCCCGAAAGTCCGAAGGCGCGAAAAAAAAAAAAAAAACTTACCTCGAATGTAGGCCGAACAAAAAGGCGGTCAGCGTTCACAAAAAGAAAACACGTTTATTGAACATGAAGACACGGTGCTGGAACTCAATCAGTTTCTCTTGAAAATCACCAAGCAACTTCTGGACGATTGAGGTTCGACGACGGAGGCTAAAGCCGAAGTGCTTTATGAATTTCTGTAGCCAGCCCCGACTGGCTTTGAATTGTGCCCGCGATAAGCCTCGTTCCCTTAAAAGCTCCCTTGCTTTTGCCTGGAGCACTTCCGTTGTTACTGGAAGGGCAGCTGCTCGCTGCGTCTGAACGAAGTCGGCCAATGCCATCTCCATTTCATGGTGACGGCATTCTCGTGGTTCGGTGATTGCCAACCTCGTTGCGGCACACGCAAATATCCTCTCCCGTTGTGTCCTCCAACGACGGACATTTTTTTCATCCACGCCGAAGTCCCGCCCGGCTTGAACGTTCGACGACAACTCTGCGGCTAAAACAACTTTTCTTTTAAAAGCGGCACTATAATGGCACCGCTTCTTTTTGCACTGTCAAAACCAAACGCCACACCGCACGCAGGCCACTGTCATAGAGTTCCTCTATGGCCACTGTCCACACAATTCAAAATGGCGGCCTATGGCCCTTGAGTGGCTACTGGCTTGTCTAGTAATGTCTACAATACTTTCTTTTCTGGGTGGCGCTAGCTGCGCGCTACTTCACTTGGAAATTGGCGCGTATTTCAAAATCCTCGAATCCAAGCCGACCCTGGAGTTTGATATATCAGTATTTCAAAAAAACTATCGGCTTAGATTCGAATAAATACGGTAATAAGAGCCGTGGTTCTTGTGTTTCAGGCTGCAGAAGTTCAAGCTGACCATCGCCAACACGGTGATCACCCAAGAGAACAGCAGCCTCAACACCATGGGCACCGACCAGCTGCTCGACCTGTTCACCCTCAGCTCGGACCGGCGAGGCAAATCCGAGCCGATAGAAGCCGGCCACAGTCTGCTGGGGGGGCCCTCGTCCTCACGGGCCGGCATGAAGGGGGTGCTGGAGAACCTGCCCGAGCTGTGGGACTCGTCCAAGTACGACTCAGAGTACGACTTGGGCAGCTTTCTGAGCACGCTCAAGCCAAAGTGATGCCGTCCGCGCGTCTGTGGTTCACCCATGTGCATTTCGAGCGCCTTCCAAGCAACCGCGGTTGCATGCCTTGACGGCGCAGGTTCGGCAAGGTGACGTGCGTGAAAGTGTGGCGTTGTGTGAGTGGTGCAGAGTCGTGCTTGCCAGTCCAGGCAGGAGGTGAGACAAAGGGACTTGAAGCCACTGTGGTAATCCTGTTCGAATGGACACGTTTTGTGCTGGGACAACTTATAAAAGAAGTTTTTTTTTTTTTTTCATCTTGGTCATGTGCGAGCAAGTAGTGAAGGTGTTCTTTCAACGCCGTTCAACGCTGCATTTGTTGCTACCATAGGACTAAGTGTTGTTGGTATATTATTCATCTGAAAGCTACTTCTAGTGCAAACACAATGCACTGTGACGTGTGTCTGGATTTCAACCTGGCTGCCATAGTTCGCCTGTAGCAGTGAGGTGACAAGGTTGCCAAGCTTCTTGTTTAGGCATCTGCTAACTGTGGGTGCGAGGGTGTCTCTTGCTGTGAGGATGCCACATCGTTGCATGTAATGTAAGGATGTTTCCATCATCATGTGGGGCGAGAGATAAGGGCGTCCCATCATCGTGTGGAAGGTGGCGTAAAAAGGACTTCACCGGTGTTCAAATGTGTTCCAGTCTGAGACTGTATTTTATTGAAGCGCTGCCGGTCTAACTGGCGGTAGAAAGTCTCAACAAGGTTTTTTTTTCCAGACCTGCTCTGATGTAAAGTCGGCAGCGTAGGCTACTTTGCGATGGTTGACCTCATCGGAGTGATTTTATCCGAAGCCATACATATTTCTTAAGGGAGAGCACCAAGGGAGGTTTTTAAGTGCATCTGTGGGGTGTGTCAGGTCCCCTAGAAGCGTGTAGGTGGCTCGTTAGAGGTGAACTTTTCTCTGGCATAGACTTCTGGCTTGTAGCTTGTGAGATGGCTGACTACTTCCTCTAAGTGGCAAATAAGTATGTTTTTATAGTTGGGTTTTATAGGAGTCACTACAACTTTGTTGCGGTATTGTACAAAGATGTAGGCCGGAGTTTCAATAATTGCAAGCTACCATGAAAGGCGTAAAGGCAAGGCCTTGTGGTGTACCTGGGAGCTCTTGCGATAGCCCACTGTTGTAGCTTCTAAAGAAGCTCGAATAATTCTGTTTGGCTTAACTTTTAGCCGTGCCCAGAGAGCGCGCTCAGTGAGAGTTCCCATTTCATAACATATGTTTGCTTAGCTGATTCCAAAGGTGCTGTTTTCTTTTTTTGTGAAAAAAAGGAATGGCAAACTGTGGGTTGCCCTTTTAGAAAGTATGGCCCACATGATTGCTAATATATGCTAAATTTTTGCTGCACAATATGAAAAGCAATCTATCCATCTTTTGGCTGATAAGGGGTTCAGCCAGTCCAATACTGCAAATGTTGCATCGGTTTCGAGATGTCGTCAAGCTTCTTACGGCGATGTCAGTGTATGTGTATGAGAGCTTGTTTCAGAAGTACAGGCAACGAATACACACGGCCATATATACTCATTGTCTGACCTCTGAAACCATTTGTCTGCTCAGATGAGGACACCTTTGGGTGCCACAAATGTTTACTAAAGCGTTCAGAGGCGTTCTCTTTCTGTGTGTCTCCGTCATTAGCGTGTCATGTCTGCATGTTTTCTGGTTTTTTTCTCTTCTCCGAAACTTCCCCCGTTTTTCACTCTCTACCGTCACCACTTTGTGTCCCTCGTGTTCCCGCCTGTGTCGCTTCAGCCTGTATTGCGAGATGGTCACACTTAAACAAAGCTGAGGCTATGCAGTGGCACTGTGCGGCTCTTAATGCAGGAAGTTAAATTCAAGTTTTGTGAGCTGCTGCGGGGAAAAGGAGATGGATGACATATGGTCACTCCCGACGACTAGTGGGAAAGTTAAACCTCCCCTCCTAAAGAGTTGGAAATTGGGAGCGGTGGGTGATGGCGTTTCCTCAACGGAGGTCGTGATGCCATAGGCATTTGCCTTTCTTTGGCTGGTGATGTTGCCTTCCATGCCTCTGGCAAACATGTTGGCATAGGACGGTAATGCCCTACAACTGGAACTTGTGTTTTGTGCTGAATAAAGCATTGCTCCAGTTCTAGTGAAGTTTTGAGGTTCCTTTTTTACTGCAAACAGATTGTGGCAGTCCACAAAGCTGCATTTGTTCGCACCTGGTTTTTCGCTGTGCCTGAGTGCTCTGGTAAGCCTAAGGAATCCTCAATTTATTCTGTATCGCATCTACAAGGCTGTAGAACTATTCTCTTGCATTGATGCTGCCTACACGAAACGTAAGACTGGCAAGGAGTGTCCAGGGAACACCAAAGACAGCCAGAAAGTTTTAAGTCGAAATTTCTGCCTTCCCAAAGCCCTTTTAAGTGTTTGTTTCCCATATGTTTTTACACAGTGCCACTTGCGATGTTGCAGTTATAAAATCTGATTATTTGGGGCGTGTTTAAATGTTTTTGGAACAGTAACAAGAAATGTGCACTTCTTATGTTTGTCTAGAAATTTTAATGGGCATGCGTTGTGATGCCCTCTCCCTTTGCAGTGCCTTTTCCTACTTCATACCAAGATCTCTTCCCCTGAATGCACTATATGCACAGTGCAAGGACTTGACCGGAACAATGTATTCAATGTTCTGCCAAATCCTATTGATGGACACCAGAGGAATGTTACATACACACAAACCAGGCTTGTTTCAAGTTCTAGACACTTGTAACCAGGCCATGAAAGGCTTAAGAACCTGTATATGGTATTAAGTGGCGAACACAGTATTTACAAACCACTTCGCTCTTATTGGCGTTTGTTGAGCCCCAGGGTTCATCACTTCAATGCCTTCTGCTGCTTTACTACACTGCAGCAACACCGTGAATTGATGCGACGTCATAACCTGAAAGAGCACCACTCGCCAAATCTTCATCACTGGTGACGTCGCGTCGAGTAACGACAATACCAGCTCCCTTGCCTGTAACACTTTTCAGCCAGCGACCTTGCAGTGTCCATGTGGTGGCTTTAGGAGTAGCCCATCTCTACCTGCACAAATTCACTTGGCCACCTGACAGACAGGGTGTGTTACAGACATTTGGACCATCATGAAGTCATGTTCCTCGCTCTTCCATTTGCGCACAAACACTGGTGACAGTCGCTTGGCCTAATTGTCTCTCTCACCCGCTGCGGCGGTTCAGTGGTTAAGACGTTGCGCTGCTGAGCACGAGGATGCGGGTTCGATTCCCAGCCGTGGCGGCCGCTTTTTCGATGGAGGCGAAAACCAAAAAACGCCCGTGTGTGCGAGATTTCGGCGCACGTTAAAGAGCCCGAGGTGGTCAAAATTAATTCGGAGCCCTCCACTATGGCGCGCCTCACCACCTGCATTGCGTGGGCGTGTTAAACCCCATAATCAATCAATTGAATGTCCCTCTCGACCTCATGAGGATGCACAAGAACACTTGGGCAGCCTTTTTGCTGTAAAAAAACAACGGGGTTGTTTGTGCACAAGGCACAATATGATTGGAAGCAAAGTTGTTTGCCAAACTGTTCTGTCATATGTAGGTGCAAGTGGATGTTTAGTATGGTACTGTAGTGGTCACCACACACCCGTAGGATTCAGCATTTCCCACCAAGTGTTGGTAAGACGGGCTGAAGACAGGTTATTGCGTAACTTATTCGCATATACACACATTCTGCACATCATTGAGCTCAAATGCTCCTTTGTAGCTCACAGCTAACCAAGACAGTGTAATGCAGTCTAGGAAAACGAAGAACTGGTATTGACTACGTCTCTAATTTTTAGAACTACAGAAAGCTTAGCCTCTTAAATTAAGCACCAGCAACTTGTGAGCTCTGGTTCAACATAGGCGTGATAAATGAAGGGGGGGGGGGGGGGGTAAGCAAAGCATGGTATGATGTTAACATTGTCCAGCCAAAGACTTCAAACAGGTGATTACACCTCGTGGATTTCTGCATGGCAGCCTTGTCGAGTTTATTCACGTAGAAGTGGTTCAGGCTAAACACAATTGGAATTCACTGGAAAACTGCTGGCAAACTGCAGACCAACTAGATACAGTTACCAAACGTGAATTTCATGAAAACGTCAGTTCAACCATTTCTAATTAGGAACAAGCACAGTTTTTGACCCACACCCTTGCATATCTACTCACAGATGTATGAATATACACATACGCCTGTCATATGTTTACATGTGTGTGTATAAATACATGCATGTGTGAACATTGTTTATTGACAACACATCAGCACGCAGTGCCCACTGCTTGCCGTTTTTATAGTGGTAACGTAAACCAAATCAACAAGCCTGAGCTCTTCATATTGTTACAAGGAATGTTTAGGCAACAGGCGCTGCCTTTGAAGTCATTAGAATGAAGCTGTGACTGCTTCTAGGAAAGTGCGGAGTTCATCCTCCCGTGAACACAGGATCGCAGTAAGTTGGACGTGCCGAGCTGCCCAGGGGGGCCCTGCTCCTGGTCGCAGTAAGTCGGATGTGGCAAAGGTCGTGCAACTAGGCCGCCCGACCAGTGGAACAACCATGGCAGCAGACGCTGAAATGGAAGCCAGGAAGCCCAGAAGGAAGCCGGGGGTGGAGGGCACGACACCAGTTTTCTCACTCGTTGTCGATGGTAGCCCTTGGTGATAAAGGTTGTCCCGACTAACTAAAAAAATTAGACAAGGGAGCCGTTGACGGGTCTAGAAAATCAATACAGTGCCCAACAGAGAAAAAAACAAAGCAGACTAAACAAAACAAACTCCTAAGAAATTTAATTAAACAAACACTAAGTTAAACTAAATATCGCTACCGTAAAGTTTCTACGAAGTCCAACTTGAGAAATTCCTATCCCACCATTTTTAAGTCCCCTCACAAGACGCAAAATGCCCCGAAGCACTTATGACTCGTTACATGCTTTGAAAGCAAAAGCCTGGCAATACTTGTCACAGCCTTATTTACAGCTACACAATGTTTCTGGGGGTTTTTTTTGTACTTTTTTTGCTTTGTATTCTGGCACAAATTACTTTGGCAGGCAGAGGGCGACACTGCAAACCACAGTCCCCCCATAAACTGTCCTCCACGGCCTGGTGCACTTGTTCTAGTCACGTGCCATCATGCCCACCTGTCATGCGATATGTCAACGGCACATGCACTAGGCTAATGCTTGCTGTGCCAGTACAATGTGCTAAAGTATACATAACGGTCAAGTGCACTACCACTGTGCTAATCTGGCACCCTGCCAGAATTCGAGCAGAATTAGCCTGGTGTGTGCCATGTGACAGGTGAACTTAACAGCATGTGATTAGAACAGGTGCATCCAGAAAAAAACTGACTGTGAAAAAGCTGCCGTGTGAATTGTGGTCGGTGTGCCTGCCGGAATAATTTTCATCAAAAGTCAAAGCGCAAATGAGCCTCAAACACAATGTTGCAGTAACAGACTTTGATATAATTGCCAGGGTTTCGCCTGCAAAGCACGTAAGCAGATTTTCATTCCTGAGGATTTTTTTACTTTTCATAGCAACGGCCACCTTCTGCACGGAACAACAGCAACACCACCAGTTTTTCACATAATGAAGCACTTAAGGGGACACTGAAATGATTTGTAAACATTGTGGCATTAATAGCGCTAATTGTAGTCTGGAGTCCCTAGGCCATGTTTTGACCATTCTTGCTGCGTTTACGCGACTTTATTCACTGGAAAAATCAATTAGAGAATGCTGTCCTCCTCTCTGCATCCTCTTTGCCGATTTCCTATGACATTTGGTATGATGTTGTAGCGGAAGCTGCTCAGCACCACCGCATTCTTTTCTATCCCGTCAGCAGCCGGCCGTAGACAGCGCGCCTACTCGTGGCGCCAGCGCCTCGCCCTCCGTGTAGGGGGAACAACTTGTTGTCGGGGCCGGCTCCCGGGATTAGCCCTGGCGGCATGCTACGTCTGCTCGCTCGGGGGCCCCCCTTTTCTCTTTCTCTTTTAGAAGAACGCAGGGGTGCCTCCTTCTCTCCCTCGTCGGGGGGAACTCTCTGCACTCGGACGTAAGGAAAATAAACAGTTTGTCTTGCAACTCCAAACCACCCGCACGTCTCCTTTCTCGCTTCATCCGGCAGCCGACATTCCCGGCTGCTACAAAATTGGTGACCCGAACGCTTCAACGAACACGCCGCGATGAGCTCCGACGACAACGCTGCTGCCTCCACGCCTGCGGTCATCGCCACAGAACTGAAGCTACCAAATTTTTGGCCGAAAAATCCAAGAGTTTGGTTCAGCCAAGTGGAGGCCCGTTTTCAGCTCCGGCACATCACCTCGCAGTCAACAAAATACCTTCACGTCGTCGCAGCCCTGCCCCCCGAAATAGCCGACGCTATCGACGACATTTTGGTTTCACCCCCCGCGCAAGAAGAATACGACACCCTCAAAAAGACGGTGCTGGACCGCCTCGAGGCGCCTGAAGAAAGCAGATTGCAGCAGCTCTTGGGTCGCGAAGAGCTGGGCGACCAACGACCTTCCCAACTGCTGCACCGTATGCGGCAACTACTCGGTGTGCACGCGCGTCAGGACGGCCAGCTCCCACTTCTTCGTGAACTTTTCCTGCAACGGCTGCCCCAGTCGGTGCGCGTGGTTCTCGCGGGTTCAAATGAGACGTCCCTTGATCGACTAGCGCAACTTGCCGATCGCATCACGGAATACTCAACTCCAACCTTTGCGCCCATAGCTGCTGCAAGAACACATGAGCAACCAGATCGACTGTCGCGCCTTGAGGAGAAACTGCAACACCTTACCGAGACCATGCAGAAACTTGTGCTATCTGGCGCTCCCCAACAGGACGAGCAACGACGCAACCGATCCCCTTCAAGACACCCAAGCTCTTCCCAGAGAAGCCAGGCACGAGATAGTCAGGACGGAGTTTGCTGGTACCACCGTCGTTTCGGCACGGGTGCTAGCCGCTGCACTCAACCTTGCTCGTTTCCGGGAAACGCTCCGGCCAGTCGTTAACGGCGGCTTACGACATCGGCCCTCCACCCAGCCGCCTGTTCTTCGTAGTCGACCGCGTAAGCAACTCGCGCCTGCTAGTCGACACGGGAGCCGAAATCTCTATTGTCCCGGCAACCCCCGAGGATCGCCGACGTAGCAAGAACACATCGTCGCTGCAGGCAGTGAACAACACTGCCATCGCTACGTACGGCTTCCGCTCGCTGACAATAGACGTCGGACTCAGGCGCCTGTTTCGCTGGGTCTTCGTGGTGGCGGATGTTAATTTCGCCATACTCGGAGCAGACTTTCTCAGCCACTTCAACCTGGATGGCGTACGTGACCGTTGCCTCAAGGATAACAACACATCCCTCAAAGTACGTGGTTTGGAGTCAAACATCTGCTCATCTGGCATCTGCGCCTTCCAGCCAGTATCAGCCTACCACCACGTCCTGGCCGAATTCCCCTCGCTCACCAAGCCCCGCAACACGGAACAGCCGGTGAAACATAACGTGACTCACCACATCGTCACCACCGGGCCGCCAGTCACCGCCCGGCCACGACGGCTGTCCAGCAAAAGGCTTCAAGCGGCACGCAGGGAGTTCGAGCATATGCTGCAGCTGGGAATTGTTCGCCCTTCGTCTAGCAACCATTCATCGCCGCTACACATGGTGCCTAAGGACGACGATTGGCGCCCGTGTGGTGATTACAGAGCCTTGAACGCATCGACAACGCCGGACCAGTATCCTCTGCCACACATTCACGATTTCAGCGCGCGGATGGCAGGTACGAAAATATACAGCAAGATCGACCTCGTAGCGGCATACCACCAAATCCCCGTCGAACCACAGGACATACCAAAAACAGCCATAACAACTCCGTTCGGCCTGTTTGAGTTTGTCCGCATGCCCTACGGCTTGAAAAATGCCGCACAGACCTTTCAAAGGTTCATGGATGAGGTCACCCGGGGTCTTCCTTTCATCTTTGTCTACCTGGATGACATTTTGGTGGCCAGCAGAACGCCTGCGGAGCACGAAGAGCACCTCCGCAAGCTCTTTCAGCGTCTGGATGAGCACGGTCTGGTGTTGAAACCTCAAAAGTGCGTGTTTGGAGTAGAGGCGCTCAACTTCCTCGGCCACCACATCACTGCTGAAGGCATTATGCCATTGGAATCGAGGGTGGAATCCGTCAAGAAGTTTCCAGCTCCAACATCTTTTCGCAAGCTGAGAGAGTTCCTCGGGCTCTTAAACTTCCACCGGCGGTTCATTCCGTCTTGTGCTCGAGTGCTCCAGCCATTGACCGACCTGCTGCGCCGAGACGACCAAAAGGCACCAGAATTTTGTTGGTCTGACGAACACCAGAACGCTTTCCAGAAAGCTAAGGACGAGCTAGCCGCGGCTACCCTCCTCATTCATCCACGGCCTGAAGCTCCTACACGCCTCATGGTGGACGCTTCCTCCACATCGGTCGGAGCAGTGCTGCAGCAACAGGAGGGCGCCCAGTGGAAGCCACTGGGCTTCTTTTCGAAACGTCTGAAGCCTGCAGAAGCACGGTACAGCACTTTTGGAAGGGAGATGCTCGCAATCTATTGTTCCATTAAGCATTTCCGCTACTTCCTCGAAGGCCGTGAGTTCTACATCTTGACAGACCACAAGCCCCTCACCTACGTATTCAACAACAACCGTTCCTCCTACTCAGAACGAGAAATCCGTCAGCTCTCATTCATCTCCGAGTTTTCTACAGACATCCGCCACGTTCCCGGGGTCGAAAACGAAGCAGCTGACGCCTTGTCTCGCGTCAACGCTTCCGGCACAGAAGTCCTGGACTTCGAAGCTATGGCCGCAGCTCAGCGGGACGACCCCGAGTTGACAAGACTGAAAGGAGGGGGATCTTCACTCGTGCTCTCGGAGGTTGCACTTCCCTACGTCCAGAGCACGATAACCTGCGATACCTCCCAGGCAGCACCACGACCTTTCGTCCCACTGAATTTTCGCCGAGTGGTATTCAACACTTTCCACTCCATCAGCCACCCAGGTGTCCGCGCCACCCAGCGGCTGATAACGCAACGCTTCGCTTGGCCCGGAGTCAACGCGGACGTGCGACGTTGGGCTCGGACATGTGAAACGTGTCAGCTAGTGTCACTATATTTAGTGACTCTAGTGTCAGCAAGTGAAGGTGACTCGCCACAATCGGGCTGCACTACAGGAATTTCGGACTCCTGAGTCGCGGTTTGACCACGTTCACCTCGACCTCGTGGGACCACTACCGCCCTGCCAAGGATTTAGGTACCTGCTCACATGCATCGACAGGTACAGCCGGTGGCCCGAAGCTATACCAATTTCGGACATATCAGCTGAGACCGTCGCGCAGGCCTTCATTCAAACATGGGTGTCGCGCTTTGGCTGCCCCGCCCGCATAACAACTGACCGGGGACGGCAATTCCAGAGCAACCTTTTTTCCGCACTTTCAACGCTCCTCTGCACGAAGCTGCAGCATACTACCGCCTACCACCCCGCCAGCAACGGAATGGTTGAGCGCTTCCACCGGCAACTCAAAGCCGCACTGGCAGCGAAACTTGACCGCCAGCACTGGGTGGAGAAGCTCCCGCTCGTTCTTCTTGGCCTACGCTCAACGGTGAAGGAAGACCTCGGCTTCAGCGCAGCGGAAATGGTCTACGGCTCAACAGTGCGCCTCCCGGGAGAATTCTTCTCCGACCAGACACCTTCCGCCCCAACAGCCTCCGATCACATCGAGAAGCTGCGCGCATGGCTTGCGCAACTCAGGCCTACAGCACCTCGCATCGCCCGCAACAGGAAAGTTTTCACTTTTCCTGACATGGACTCCGCTACCCATGTGTTCGTGCGACACGACGCAACGAAGCCGCCCCTTACTCCGCCGTACGATGGCCCATTCAAAGTTTTGGGACGTACTAACAAAACCATCACAATCGACGTGCGGGGGAAACGAGAAGTCGTCGCCGTTGACCGCGCCAAGCCTGCTCATATTGAGGTTTCCATTCAAGCAGCCTCTCACGTACGATTTCACTGCTAACCATTGGACTCTGACCTTTCGCTATTCAGCCCGTAACTGCTGTCCTTCTTTAAAAAGCTCCGCAATCTAGCCTTTGTAGCGGAAGCTGCTCAGCACCACCGCATTCTTTTCTATCCCGTCAGCAGCCGGCCGTAGACAGCGCGCCTACTCGTGGCGCCAGCGCCTCGCCCTCCGTGTAGGGGGAACAACTTGTTGTCGGGGCCGGCTCCCGGGATTAGCCCTGGCGGCATGCTACGTCTGCTCGCTCGGGGGCCCCCCTTTTCTCTTTCTCTTTTAGAAGAACGCAGGGGTGCCTCCTTCTCTCCCTCGTCGGGGGGAACTCTCTGCACTCGGACGTAAGGAAAATAAACAGTTTGTCTTGCAACTCCAAACCACCCCCACATGAAAATGGACACAGTATTTCCAGCTGGAAACGGTTCTTTCCAGTGTTATATCCCGCTGGAATACGTGGTCCCAGCAGGAAATGGTAGTTCCCAGCTGGAAAGAACTTCCAGTCTAGCTGGGAATGTTGCATTCCAGCGGGGAACTCATTTCCAGCTGAAGAAGATTTCCAGCCTAGGCTGGAAATTTCCAACATTTCCAGGCAGCATTTCCAGCCTAGGCTGGAAATGTTGCCTTCCCGCTGGAACTTAGAGTTTCCAGCTGGAAAGAATTTCCAGCCAAGCAGCACACGTTGGCTTTCAGCTGAAAATGCCATTTTCCAGCTGGCGAGAATTTCCAGCATAGCAGCACATGTACTCCAGCTGAGAAAAATTTCAGCTCCACTGTACTTATTTTGGGAAAAATTTGCCAATGTGTCAGTTGGTAAAGGTAATTCCACTTTTGGTCTTTGAAACGGCCAATCATTTAATTATTTTTCTTTTGTGTGATTTCAGTGAAAGATATACGATTCGGAACATGTCATGTGAAGCTTGCAATGTGAAGCAGTTCCTGCTTCACACGAAGTCCTCAAAGCGTCGACCACATTATTTGTTTATTAGCGGGGGGTTAAACAAGTTAGTGAGACTCGTTAGAACAAATTTCTTCTCTTTTATGCATACCTCGAAATCGCGACCGGTGAGGACCCCCGATACAAAAAAAAACAAAAAAAAAACATTTTTACCGAAAAGATGTTGGCAACATTGCTCATCCGTAGTCTTTTTCAAGGCCAAGTCAAGACACGTCAAGCCAATCAAAGTTTGTGTAAAATGGCGGTCAAGTTAGCTAGTTGTAAGCATCACGTGCGCTAAGAAACGAGTCAACAAGATTAATTACATCATTAGAAAGTGTGCTAGGCGGCTTTTTACTTGGCGGAGTGCGCACATTGTGTAGCCCAGTAATGTGGATGGAGGTCTGCAGGGCTCCTAATTACCGGGAAGGCATGCAGACCTTACTTGTCACAGCCGTGGTGGACAATGAAGACGTCGATTTGTGCTCCGCACCGTCTTTGTTCTAAGACGATTGAAGTGCAGTCATCGCAACGGTTTCATTGTGCGTTTATCTCGCATCGAGTTTCGACGTTTACTGCTCCCGTTATCGCGAAGGTAGGACTTGTTTATTACCTGTCTTTTTATTGCTTGTAAGAACAGATCAGGGCCTGTCTACAAAATAAAGCACTAAAACTGCGCGCGCGCACACACACACACGCGCACACACACACACACACACACGTAGATTTGCCTGTTTTAAGTTGCCTAATGCATAATAAAATCTTTTCCTGTACTTTACACTCGTGTTGGCTTTCTTGCTGCCTGCGTGACCGTTGTTGTGTAGAAATTCTTTCGCAGTAATTTAGGTAAGACTGTTTGTTCTGCCTAATTTTTTAAATGCGGATGTACTTGCATGTTCATTATCTTCACTCGGACGCACTTTGTTTTAGTACAATGTTCTTTTTTTGCACTGTACTGTGCGTCCCACCTGGGTACGTCCTCCCGAGCCCTGAAAAATACTATCAGAAAATGCAGCAGGAAATCGTATATTTCCAGCTTGAAATGCACCCCGGAAGTCCAAGATTTCCAGCTGCAGGAATGCGAAATTTCCAGCTGGATTATGGAACTGGAAATCTCTTCCAGCTGGGAAACAATCCAGCTGGAAATGCGAAATTTCCAGCAGGAGTTTCCAGCTGGATTATGGAACCGGAAATTCCTTCCAGCTGGGAAACATTCCAGCTGGAAAGCAAATTTCTAGCTGGGATATTTCCCAGCTGGAAGAGATTTCCAGTTCCATAATCCAGCTGGAAATGGAAACCTTTTTCACCTGGGCCCGCACGTCTCCTTTCTCGCTTCATCCGGCAGCCGACATTCCCGGCTGCTACAATGTAAAAACGACATGGGCTTGACTGCATGGCTCGCCGACTCTCCGACAGAATCAGTCGGCCTAGCGCGCGCCCCCTGCCCTGCCTGCATGAAACTGTGCCAGCGGGAGTTGTGTCCTAGCTTTTTGCGCTTGCTTTAATTTCGTATACTGGAGCTGTTTTGCATCGTTTAGAACGCGTAATTTTTTTTTTTTTCTTACGCGGCTGGAGCCTCTCTGCGTCATTTCGAGCGCGACATTTCTCACTTGCTCGCTGGAGCCTTTCTGCGCCATTTCGAACACGCCATTGTTTTCTTGCGCGGGCTGGAGTCTTTCCGCGTTATTTTGAACGCGCCATTTCTTTCTTGCACGGCCGCTTTTCTAGCTTACTATCGTAACAACCAGCCCAACGAAAGGAACACAGATTTTGCCTGAAATGTACCTGCAGTTTTCTTTGCGCTAAGTAATAACGGGAAGATGCATGACAAGCGCCAGCGGTTCACAAGGTTTGAACGGTTATGACTATTTAGACAGCGTGGTTTTCGAAGCCTCAGCGTGACTCCCTGACCCCGGTACAGGCTCTACTTGGGTCCGTTATCTCGCTGCGCCGCCTGATTGCGGCAGTCGCATGGACCGTTAGCGAGCTAAGACGGCAAGGCGAGCCCATAAAGTGCTCTGCGCTTAAAAAAGAAAACGGCCCAAAGGGAACGCGGAAAGTCAGATGGCTCAGTACGGGAACGATGCTGCGGCGCAGAACATCGCAGCAGCAGACGACTCGCTCAACCGGATGTTCTTGCACACATCACCGAGAAGCGAGGCATCATGGGAAGTCACGTTCGCGTGTGGTGAGGATCGAGGTGGACGAAACGAGGGATAATCACGGCGCTGGTTAGCGCTGGTGATAATGCGATGTTTTGAGTTGCAATAACTCCACTAATACTCATCACTTCAACAAAATTCTTGATGGAGGTAATTACTAGAACATTGATTTACCTGAAAATGTGAACACCCATCGTTCGGGCACCTCACTTAATTAAAATCATTGAGCAACTACATATCGTTCGTTATGTATAGTGCGTTCACCTGTATAGTGTTTGTTGTTGTTGTTCTTTTCTAGTGACACATACCCACGTGGGGGATTGGCCAAGAAACGGGGTTTCATGCCGGCCGAGCTGACTTGGGCGCGAGGAGTGTGAGGAGAAACCGCGGAAGCTTCTTTTTTGCTCGCCGCGCTTTTGTGTTCACCCGACGAGCAGGCCTGGAGAGGATGTTAGCTTTCGAAGGAGGATTTCCTTTCGTTCGTTTGAAAAACTGGCGCAGGGGGACCATGGACATTTTAGCGACCGCGATTACCGCCATGAGAATGCCTGAATCGTACAGGAGCTGGGAGACAGTAAAGGGGTCAAAGGTAGGTAGAGGGCACCCGACAATACCAGGGTTACACAGCTCAAAGCTACTGGGTGCACGTTTCCATTCGCTACACGTCTGGACGTGGCGACTCGGTGGCTGGGATGCGTCAATGGGCAGATGACCAGGCATTGTTATGCACTCGACGTGTTTACAATGCAAAGGATTTTTGGCGGCGTGGGGCACAATCAGGCGTGCATGGTATTGACGAGCCGCCCTACAACCGATTGCCTGCGGTAGGTCGTCTTTTAGTTGGTTGATTTTCATTTGTGTTATTATTGGTGTTTTAAGGAATACCTCCGGGTTTCCGTATGAGAGCGAGAGAGGTTGGTCACGTGACTATTTTGCACTCACCTGAGTTTGCTTGGCACGTACTGTGGCCAATCAGCGGTCTAAGGTGGGTTAATCAATGAGCTAGCCATCCTCACTCTCAAATTGTGACGTCCCTTTTGTGGGTGGGGGTTTTGTTCGTAAAACTGAGGAGTTTGATTTTTTGACGCAAGGAGGAGAGGGGAGGGGAGCCCCGCTAAATGCAGGCCTTGCCCTACCTCTTTTATGAGATCATAATCCTTGAGTGCTGTAAATGCGTAGTGTAAATACAGTGCACACCCGCCCAATTTTTTACCAATATCACAGGAGCGTCGACCCTATCGGTCGATCAGCGCCGCGTGATGGAATGATACGGCAAACTCGGCGAGAGTAGCCGCATGCGCAGCTAAGCAAAGGCCGCTGCTGCCGTCGTCTGCTAGGCTGCTCCAAGAGCAGAGGGCCGCCCCCGATTTTTGTTATTCGCCTGCCGTACTCGAAATTTTCCTTCAAGACATGGCACGTGGCGCCAATTGAAAACAGAGTAATCAGCATTGTCGAGCGCAAGGTTCGTTCGGCAACGCTGATTACTCTGTTTTCAGTTGGCGCCACGTGCCTGGTCTTAAAGAAAAAAATCGAGTATGGCAGGCAGTGTGATAAGCGAATAACAAAAATCGGGGGCGGCAGTCTGCTCTTGGAACAGCCTAGCAGACGGCGGAAGCAGCGGCCTTTGCTTAGTGCGCATGCGGCTACTCTCGCCGAGTTTGCCGTATCACTCCATCATACGGTGCTGATCGACCGAACGGTCGACGCTCCTGTGATATTGGTAAAAAATTGGGTGGGTGTACATATAGTACATTTTGCGTTTGCTTGGAGTAGACCGTCGTCGGTTACGTGCCGTCGGCCAACGAGCCAGCGAGTTATCATTTCAGCAATCATCTCTCCGATCATCGGCCGACCGATCCACCTTTTTCGAACTCCCATGTATCGACAAAACCTCTTTCAGGGCCCCTTTCAGCCGACATATGCGCGTGGCCATTCGTAATTGATCTAAAAACGCAACGCACCAGATGCCAAAGCCCAAGTGGACTTCAATTTCTTAAGCTAGAGAAACGGCCCCCGTAATCATTTTTCCCTCCAACTAAAATAGCAAGCAGTGTCACAGATTTTTCTCAACTGTCGCGGACACAAAACTGGTATTGCACACTGGACATAACGCAATGCATGCACAATGGCTTCCACTTGGCGACGTATGAATAGAAACGCGGTTGCAACGTCCAGCCTTAAAAAATGCCTCAAGGAACACAAACCTGCCATTTTTATTGTGCTTATACAGAAACTCGAAGGTGAGGGCTCGAGTGTCATTGCTTACCTCGCGAGCTGCGCGCTAACGTCAATAGGCGGAAGAACAGCACTGGAATTTACTTGAAATTCGCCGCTACACAAGCGGCATTATTCCGAAGCTGTAGCCACGGGAGCAAAGAATAACGGCGTTTGTCATATACGAAGGCATATTGAATAAGACATAAATGAGACACAAAATATTTCTTAAAATATGACAGCATGTAAACGTTCTTCGATAGTATTAAGCGATACAAACTCAGTGGCAGTGTAAAACATGGCAAGAATAGCTCCATTTAGCCTTCTGCGGATTCTCGTCTTCTGCACGTTAATCATCGCAACGAAAGAGCAAGCCGAAGACTTTACGTGGGGCGGTGTGGGCGGGCCGAGTAATATACCTGGGCCTCCAGAAGTTGCGAATTTCACACAACCTTTCGGTGAGTGAGGACAATTTTTTTATGTTAAATTGGCTGTCTGGTAGCTGAATTGAATTTACTGTAAATCAAAAATTGTAAGTTAAATCAGCAGAAAAGAAACGAAGCTGAGAGAATTAGTTGAGTGTAATTAGTTCTCTAAATATCTACCTTGTCCCCATTATGCAGGCGTATGATGGAAGCTTGGAACCAACACATAGTCCGAAAAAGCCCTGTCCATTGTGTGTGAGTTGGGGGGGGGGATGAAGGCAATTAGAGCATCGTAATAACGCAGACAACGTGAACAGGCAGCACAATTATCATCTTGATTCATGAATGATTAATTCGTAACACAAATAGGCACAAAGGGGGGAAATGTCCCAAGGTCCCATACTTCGTAAAATACGAGACCTTCAGGTGCACGTCGCTGCAAAAAAATATATATAATGGTCGCGTGTCTACTTACTTCACTGCAAATGCCGTCGAAAAATAATAGTTTCCTGATGTCCCTGCCACGTAAGTTACTTTTTTCTCTACCATTTCAGCCGTCATACTTTTTTTTTACTCCTCCACTGAAAAGTACAAAGGAGGTATACATTTCCGTCAATACAGTGGTTTAACATGCGCAGGTAGCTCTGCAGGGACCACGTGTTTTGGCTAGATTTTGAGAGGGAGCTTTTAAACTTAAAAAAAATTACACCATATTCCCACGTGGGAACCCTGAGGGGGTGCAAAGCCGTGCAGTAGTAGCGTGTTAATTGGTTGTTAGAGTAAAGACACGTGTATTAGCGTATTAAATGTCTTCTTTATTTATCGAGTAGTGGGGAACGTTTTGCGGCTTCTCGTTCTCGAAGCGAGGAATCCGCTGTTCGACGCTGGCGTTTCGAAGTGTTGTCACGTTGCCGAACGCAGCGTCCATTGTCACCTCATCGGACGGCGCAGCGTTGTCTCGACCGAGCAACTGAAGGGAGCAGCGCCGCGGACCTGGTTATCTGGAGTGGAGAGGAGGAGGGGAGAGGAGGAGCAGCGCGCACAGGTGGTGTGGAGAGGGGGAGGGGAGAGAGAGCGGCGTTATCACAGCTGTTGTGGAGAGGAGGAGAGGTGTGGACGCCGGACGACGGAGCCTCGACTAAGAGATGCTTTGCATCTGAAGTAAGATGCGCCGCTGCGCTCTGTATACAGATGTAATGAGCTGCCGGGGTATTTGCCGTTGCCAGTTTGTCGCTGCTCCACCAACACCACCGCTGCCCCTGCCCGCTGTTGTATTCGCTCTTTCCAGCGACGCTAGTGACGCCGCGCGGAATTTGTTCGAAGCCGGGAGATGGTGATCGGCGGACCGGTCGCTCCGGCGGAGGCGGCCGGCGGCATCCGTGCGGGCTCGCAGAAGCGACAGGAAAATTGTAATTGCATATATAGTACTCGACAATGCCGTATAAATAATCGGAAAATATAGACTGAACGAGCGTTAATATTCTCTCAACTTTCTTAAAGCTATATAAGCTGCATGTAAACGAAAGAGTTTTGGGACTCATCGGTGTCTGCTACGGAGAAAAATGAAAGTCCTTCGGACCCACGCGTGCATACGTGGGGCCTTAATTATTCTTTAGGGAATTACGGCTGCCACATTTAATAGTTATTTGCGGTGAGGACGCTGATTTGGTAGGCTTTTTGTATAACCTTGTGATCGTCTTTTTCTGGTACTATTTACATTCACTGCCGCATAATATGTCTACCGATCTTCGCTTATCTGTTGTTAAATTGGCTCAATTCCACTGCTTCCAAACATATAAGCAGCAGAGGCTGTCCAATCCGCTTGCTTTTATTTCAATGAAGAAACAACTTAAAACTTTTTTGCATGCCAAGGCGAGAAGCAACTGTGGGGATGTGTTTAATGATTAATCAATCAATATCGAAATAAGTGTGTCTAAGCGAGATGTTTTAGAAATGACTATACTGTAACTGAGTCTGGTAGTTCAAATGCGAGCTCTTGAATGCATTTGGTAGCCCCCGTTTTCGTTTTGGTAATAAGGATCGACGCACTTAAAAATCTTACCGGCAGTCAAATCAACAGAACGTAATTTCAGCCGTAAATTAGTTTTTAACGTAAATTATTTATCACAAGCCAGAAGCACACCTGTAAAGTACTGCCTGTAGTTTAACAGTGTACGCTTCAATATCACATACCAGTGTATGCTACATGCACGCGTAAATACGTGGGCTTACAATATTTCTTTTCATATAATGCTAACACGTTCGTTTGTGCACCACTTGATACGACGTAATGGGAGCCTCTTTTTTGCCGTTTGACTACACAATGTCGTAACTAGGTTTTACTACACCCAAGCAAAACACCGTAATACGCACATATCGGCCGCGCATGGTGCGCACGGGCTTCTGCTTATAGTGTGTACGCACGGAAACAAACACGCCTAAAGTAAAACGTACACTGATTGGCGTACGCTGCAATAATGTCCAAAAACTTAGCGTTGCACATTCTGTAGCAGGTTGTTTCCCAATAAGGCGGGGTTGTTCTCAAACCACTTCCTTGCGGCCTGAGCCATGCAAAGCGGATTGCCTCGCACACAGCGCTTTTTACACCGCAGCAGACACCCTGAAACGAATCGAATGTTGTGTCGCGATCAGCAACGTATGCATGCCTCTATTTTTCAAGAAAGTAGTTGTTTCAAGCGGAGTAATGGGCTTTTAGGCCGATACTAATGCTGGCACGCATGTTGCTACGGGGGCCCGATCACCGTCTCGTCCGCCATTGCCGTTTTCCGCAGCGCCACCTGTAGGGGCTGGAAAGAGCGGATGCTTGGGCTGTGCTTGACGCAGTAGCTCGCTGCGCGCGTGCCCTGCTGCGAGAGAATTGTAGGGGCGAAGCACCTTAAAGGCTTGCCCGGCGTCGGGCGTCCGTGCTCACGGCACAGCACCGTGTAAATCGAAACATCTGTGAACAAAAGGCTCACAAAATATTAACAAGGACAAAAAAAAAAAAAAAGGTTTACGAAAGGTTCGAGAGAGAGAGAGAGAGGGAGAGAGAGGTTTCGCATGGCTTCTGAAGAGCCGTGCTGCGCATGCGCGAGGAGCATTGGATTGAATTGGATTTGGATTGGATTGGATTGGAATTGTACATACTGTACATACGCGTTGCCACTAATTTACATGCGCGAGTGGGCAATGTCACGGGTGATTTACGGTAAGAACGATCCCCAGTGCTTCGCCCACTCGTCATGGTTCACTTCGTGGAGATACGTGAATTTTTCTTCACTCCCCTACCACCCCCCCTTCCCGCATGCTTTCCCACACACCAGTGCCGGTGTATGCGAGAGGGTTGCTACGTCATTTATCATATCCAGAAATCTGGGACACGAAGCAACGACGCCCCTGGTGGCCCCGACGCGAAGCACGCGCGTTTTCAATGGGAAGAGGCTGTTTTTTGAATTTAATTAAAAATACAGGGCATAAATTGAATTTGTGAGGATGGGGAACGCTTCCAGTAATCACTGCGAACATTTTAAAGGCCACAGAACGTTTGCGCACGCAACATTAGTTGTTCCCACAGCGAATGAAGTTTAAACAATGGGAGCCTATGGAAGCAGCTAAAATTTGGGGCCACTTTCAGCCACAAAAACGCGCCTAGTGACAACACAGTGGCTGAAGTGCAAGTTGTGTTAACTGATATAGCTAGAGCAGGGACTTGGCTTCCCTTGCGTGCAAACGACAAGTCATCACGCGGACGATAAAGCGTTCCGAATTGACAATTTCTGAAACACAGTCGCTGTTATCGCCTAGCAGCTACATAAGCGCACTCTTCATTCAGCGCTTCCATGTGCCGATGGCCGAGCGGTTTTACCTCAGGCACTTTGCGTTGATTTCAAATTGCAGGGAAGGTATGTCGATTCCGGACGCCGCAGCTGTTTTTTTTTTTTTTTTCGATCAAACTTTGGTGGTGAAAGGACGACATTTTTGGTGACAAACATTTTTGGTGGTACATCTACTGTACCTCGCGCGTTTGCTTTATAACCTTTGTAGAGATATCCTTTTAATGCTTATTTTCTCTGCTTATGGGGTGTAAAAGCTCGTCGCGAAATATGTTTAGCACAGTTTCAATGTTTTCTTTGTGTGTATGCAATGTTAAGGTAGCTGGCTGTGATTCGTTTATTCAACATACAGCAGTTATCAACGAAAACGTTCAGAAATTGCAAAAAATATTAGAAGTGACATAGGTCCCCGGGATAAATTGCTAGGTAGCGCCATCTACGCAGTTCACGTGAACTAAAAATGTCACAGTTGAGGAAAGTTACAAGGGCGGCGCTAAACAACAACTCGTATCATGGGGGTACATGCGAGAGGGAAGATATCTCTACGTTGTTTGACTGTTGGCCTTTAGCTTTGACCATACAGACGGAAAACTATTCCCTGACGCCTGTTATTTCATGTCCCACGCGCAGCGAAGGCGCGCATGTTTTACATCTTGGTGCTGCGATCGCAATTTTCTTTTAGAACAGTAAACAATCGTGACAGGTGACAACATTAGAGGGAGGAGGAGGAGGAGGAAATAACTTTATTTAGTCCAAAGAAGAGGCCTATTCAGGCCCGTGGCGCCTTAGACGACGGTCAAGATATCTTGACTCCTGGCGGCGTCTTCGGCCCTTTGAACGGCCCACTGCTGGATGTCAGGGTTTTCGCTGTGTAGCACGGTCTCCCATTGCTCTTTACTATTTATAATAAATGTGCCTTTGGTATTGCTAAAATCTTTCTTCTGGACACTGGGGCATTCCCATAACATGTGAGTCAAGCTCGCAATTTCTGGGCAGTGCTTGCATTTGCCGTCGTGTATATCCGGATGGAAGTGCCTGTAAAGGCCTGGATTAGGATACGTGTTCGTCTGGAGGCGTCTCCACGCGACTTCTTGCTTCTTAGTGAGCGAGGGGTGGGCAGCCGGGTAGGTTCGTCTTTCCCCTTTGTAGTGTTCGAGCACGTCTCGGTTAGCACAGAGGCGATCCTTGGCGTTGTCCATTGATTGTGAGCCGGGTTGCGGGGGCTCTCGGTGGGTAAGATCTCGAGCAGCCTCGTTGGCCCATTCATTGCCTTCTAGTGCCGCGTGTGCAGGCGTCCATATCAACGTGGTTGTGGCATTTTGGTTTGTCTCGCGGCGGGAAAGAACCCTTAGCGCAGCGCCGGAAATTCTTCCTCGTGCGAAATTGCGGATCGCTGGCTGGGAGTCGCTAACGATTTTCCGCGCTTGGGTCGTTGCTAGGGCTAGTGCAATGGCCAGTTCTTCGCCCTCCTCCGGGTGTTTGGTTCGGATGGAGCAGGCGGCTAGAACTTTGCCCGAATGGTCAGTGACGACCGAAGCCATAGCTCCACGTTGTTCGTAAGTGGCCGCGTCTGTATAAACGACGTGCGGATCTTCCCGAAGTTGTTTCTTGAGCGCCTGGGCTCGCAGCTGTCTCCGCTTCTCGTTGTATAGCGGGTGCATATTCTTGGGAAGAAGTGGAACGCGGATGCCTTTCCGTAGTTCGGCGGGGACGGAGAGCTTGTCGCCGAAGGTTTTCTCGTATGGTATGCGCAGGCTATCCAGTAGGTGTCTGCCGGTGGCCGTCTTGGTGAGGCGTTCGAGGTGCGAAGTGCGTTGCGCCTCGATGAGTTCTTCGAGCGTGTTGTGTACACCCAACGCGTCGAATTTCTCGTTTGGGGTGCATATTGGTATCCCGAGGGCTTGCTTGTGTGCTCTCTTGATGAGGCTGTTGATTTTCTGCTTCTCTACCTGCTTGAGGGGTAGGAACGAGGCTACATATGTAACCCTGCTAATAACGAAGGCGTAGACGAGCCTTAGCAGCGTCTTTTCTTTCATGCCCCTGTTCTTGCTGGCAATCCGCGTAATTAGTCGCGTGATTTGGTGGGCTGTCTTTTCTAGGTATTGTACGGTCTTGCCATTGTGCCCGTTGGCTTGCAGGTGCAGGCCGAGGACTCGTATTTCGGACACCTCGGGGATCGGAGTTTCTCCCACTTTTAGCGTTATGCTGTGCGTCTGGGGCCCGCACTTGGGTTTTCTGCCCCTCCGTGTGGGCTGGTAGGTAAGCTGTTCCGATTTTTCGGGGGAGCACGAGAGGCCTAGGGTTTTTGCGTGTGCCTCGACAGCGTCGATGGCCTCCTGGAGGCGGTCTTGTATGTCGCCGTCTCGGCCGCCCGCAGTCCACAGCGTGACGTCGTCTGCGTAGATGCTGTGGTTTACTTCGTCAATACCCTGCAGCCTGTTGGCAAGTTCAATCATAGTGGCGTTGAACAGGAAGGGAGAGAGTACTGAGCCCTGAGGCGTCCCTATGCTCCCCGTGGGGGTCTCCGGTGATGCGTGTGTCCCCACCTTGAGTTGCGCCGTCCTGGACATGAGAAATTCTCTGATGTAGTCATATGTTTTTTTGCCTATCGCTAGGCTCTGGAGGCTTCGGAGTATGGACTCGTGCTTGAGTCTGTCAAAAGCTTTGGTAAGGTCTAGTGCGACTATTACGCGGCCATCCGTGGGTGCCGTGTCTTCGGTATTAACTATTTGGTGTTGCAGCTGTAGCATAACATCCTGGGTCGACAAACCGGCCCTGAAACCCACCATAGAGTGCGGGTAGAGCTGGTTGTCCTCCATGTGGTCGTTTATTCTGTTCAGGACCATATGCTCTAGAAGTTTACCAAGGCACGACGTGAGGGAAATCGGCCTGAGATTGTCTACACTGAGAGGTTTCCCCGGCTTGGGTATCAGCCGCACTGATGCCTTCTTCCATTGCTTGGGTAGAGTCGCCGTGTCCCAGCATTTGTTAAAGTAGTCGAGTAGGAGTTCACATTCTTCGTCCGCGAGGTTCCGCAGCATCTTGTTGGTAATGCCGTCCGGACCAGGGGCTGAGTTTGGTTTGAGGCCTTGTAAGGCTGCCCTAAGTTCCTCCATGGTGAAGGGCTGGTCGAGTTTTGCATTCGGAGTGCCTGTGTAATCTCCATGCTCGACTACGGGATGTTTTGGCGTGTATTTGGCCCGCAACTCTCGGATGGTCTCGTTTAGGTCTCCTCGATTGTGCGTATGGAGGAGTTTCTCCAGACCCCGGCATTGCTCGGTTTTGCTTTTGGTTGGGTCTATGAGATGCCTTAATAAGTTCCACGCCTTGGCCGTACTCATTTGGAGCTCCGTGCGCTCGCATAGCGCGTGCCAGTTTTGCAGCGCGAGCTTGTCAGCATATTCTTGTATTTCTAGGTTGAGCTTCGCTATGCGTCTTTTAAGAGGGCGGTTGCGTTTATTTCTCGCGAGCCGTTTTTGAAGGCTCTCTTTGGCCTCCCACATGTGTAGGAGTCTGGAGTCTGCCTGTTGGAGCCCTTCTTCCTCTGGAATGGTTGTAGTGGCTTCCTCTGCCCGTTTCTTAATTTTAGTCGTCCATTCTGCAATGTCCTCAATGGCGCTATGTACGACTCGGGGGCATTGCCTGAATTTCTCCCAATCAGTGATTTTGCATGCCACACCTCCGGGTTTGGTGGGACCCGCTGTTATTTGAATGGTCGTAATGACGTGATCGCTACCGAGGTCCTGGCGCAGGTTACTCCATTCGGCGCTGTTGTCTTTGGCGAGGTTTCTAACGAATGCAAGATCCGGCGTCGTGTCTCTGGTGACGCTGTTCCCCTGTCGCGTAGGTTGGCTTGGATCCGTGATTAACGACAAACCCTCTCTCTGTGCATCTGCCCACAAGTTCCTGCCCTTAATCAGCTCCTTCGCGTACCCCCATGCAGGGTGGGCCGCGTTAAAATCTCCGAGTATTACCAATGGGTGGCCCCTGGCTATTTCAATCGTCTTGCGGAATAGGTTCGCAAATCTGTGCTGCTTCTTGGGGCTACTGTATAAGTTTAGGATGAACAGACTGGTTTCGTCTCGTTTGGATGTGGCAAAGATTTCTAAGAGAACGTGCTCGACGGTGGTTTCTTCGGTGTCGTGCTGGAACGTCGGTAAATTTCTTCCAACCAAGGTGGTAACCGTGGCCGTGTTGCTTGTGGCATTGAGGTCTATGAAAGTCATGGCTAAATATACTAACCACCTCCGCTAAAGGAAAAAAATGTGGCCACCATCCCGCCCTGCGAATGTGAATGTCCCGCGAAGCTGTATGAAACACCACACATGCTGATGGGGGGTATGTTTTATTATTACTTTAGAGTAATGGTAGTGATAATCGCTTTGTGGTCGCTGTTGTAGACCGTGATTGGTTCTGCGACCATTTTCGCTACATTTTATGCAACCGGGAAACACACGCGGGGTGAAGGAACGTGCTCCCATTGCCGCAGACTTGGTTATAAACCATTAAGCGGTTTGCACTTCACATGAGAGTTTCAAATGAGATCAAACGGCCCTTTCGAAAGCAGCTGCAACCTAACCTTTACCGGGAACGCGTGCGAGGGTGTTCCCATTGTTCACAGGATCTTATCATCCATCATATGCGGTAGGATGCTTATTGAAACGAATTTTTAACCATCGTAGCCATTTGACTGAGGGGTGCATATTTATGTTTAATTACTGGATACGTCCATGTACCCCTCTCCAAATGCGAACGGCTTCGACCGCGTCGGATTGGCACAATCGCATTGACATCGGCTACATATCGCGAAGGACCCATGTTCGAATCTGAACACGGGAACTGTTTTTTTTCTTGAATTCATCCACTATCATCACCATTGCCAGTGAAAGTTGGCTTTCCTGCAGTGCGTTTTGCGTTTACGCCACGACATTTTTCCACCAACGAGAGGTATACAGCTTCGTTGTAAAAAGACCGAAGGTTCGTCGAGGAAGGACCAGACTTGCCGTGGGAGCTTGTGTGGATTAGATTTATTTTCAATTACGGATGCCCTGTAGCTAGTATTGCCTGCTCTGACTGATATTTATGTGTAGAAGAAGTGACAACTGGGCTAGTTGGTAATGCAAATGGGACATCTTGAAGGTAGCGCACTTAAACACGGTCACTAGCGAAAGAAACGACAAACCACAGCGCTGTGTTTTGTCGTTTCTTTCGCTAGTGCCCGTGTTTAAGTGCGCTACCTTCAAGATGTCCCATTATGATATTCATGTAGTGGTTACGGTAACTTCGCGTTTCGTGCAGTGCTCTTTCTCCCCCTTTCCCTTTTTTTAGATACGTGCGTGAAAGCTTGTTCGGCAGCGTGCGACGTATCGTTGTCTGCGGATCGTCCTGTTTCCCCCGTGTCAAGTGTTGCGACCACGCACACCAGACGTAATCGAATTAGCAGTTATCAAGCCGCTGCAGGTTTGGGCATACTCAAGTTCTAGTCATACAAGGGGCCGGATTCTGTAAACTGCTGGCCGTCTTTGGGAATGACGGGGTTTTGGCGTTAGAAATGAGTGTTTTCCTTGGTTCGGGAGGTCTGTGATCGTAGACAGCCGAAAAATATAGCGCTGCTCCTGACGAGAAGCAAAACGACAGCTCGAAGCGACGCGACACTGGGCGCGAAAAAAAAAGAAAAGAAAAACAGAGCCATTTTGAAGAGGAGGAAACGACAACAAGGAACGCGACGGTGTCGCTTCTAGTCAGTGTTATTTGCCTTTTTAAATATACCTACAACATTTCGCCTTTTATTGCTGAGCTTCTAGGTGCTTTTATCTACTTTGCGTGCGAACTGAAGCTACTCGATTTATCGTCGGTAGACGGAAATATCGCAATCCTAAACGGTATCGGCATGCTTTCTACTAGCGCGCGAGAATTGAAAATCAGGCGCTGGCTGTTTAACGAAGAGCCATTATAGCTGTGCTTGAACCATGATCATATTGTCCAAAGATACTTTAGCGACAATGTATAATTGATCATTTTCAGAGGAAACGCCCCATGCAAAGACAGAAAGCGCCGGACTGTTACATGCTCCACCCCCCCCCCCCCCCCCAACTTTGATCTCAGCATATGAATGACAATTATTCACATGTTTAATAACAGCGTAGTGCAGACAGGATGCAGAAAAAAAATTTTTTTTGGTGTTTCGAGTAAGCTCAATGAATGGGCACCCGAGTAGCTTCGTCCAGCCCTGTTACAGTCATGAGTGTGGAAGTTCCCAATCACTTTGAATAAAACCCTGTAAGCACGTGTAATTTACATGCTATTTCCGTTTTAGATGCGACTGCATCTCATTCACTCGCCTTGTCCCTCCATACGGCGTTGTCCGTCCACACCCCTCCCCCTACACTATAAAAAAATAATAGTTAGCGGCGCCCGGTTTCGATCCCACGACCCTGTGGGCGGAACGCGAGGTACATGGTGCTCTTCCCACAGCGCCACAAAACCGAGATAGAATCAAATGCTACGAACGCGCCTTATATCCTTGACTCATTCAAACTACGTCAACATGCTACTGATACAACGCATGATGGGGCAATGATTAACACTTGCAATAAAAGAAAAGAAGCTCCCACTTACAGCAACAATGATGGAGTAAAGGTCGTTGCGACACCGAAGCCCCAAGCATACCACTTTGAGAGATTGACCCAGATTGGCCAAGAAAACATAATAATAATCATAAAACATAATAATCATACGCGTACGTTCCCGACACGTTTCACGCGATTTCAGAATCAATCCAACGGAAACACCAAGTGAACCCCACGATGCGTCGCATCTACACAGGGTTCCCCTCGCGGGGAGGTGGGCGCAATTTTTTCTTTCATTTCGTTTTATAAATTATCAAAATCGTTTTTCTTTTATTTTTTCAGTCTCTGAAAGTTCCCCCTCAGGCTATGCTCCCTGTCGAATAATATATACATTAAGAAGGGAAAATAGCAGTTTGTAAACACTGTTATTATGACATAGCTTGATATTTCATTCTCACAAACTGATTCCATTTTCCCCCTTGCTATGGGAATCACATTGATTTGCAATGCGTTATGCATAGAAGGAAAAGCTGAAATTTTAAGGATGTGCAATGCCGTCAGGATTTCCAGTAGGGCATGAACCTTTCCATGTGCTGGGAAAAATAAAAAGGATATTGCCGCGTTTAAGAAAATGCAAAACTAGAGAGTTTTAGCTGAGCGGGTTTTCGGCCAGCGGAGCGCAGACGCCAGTGTGCCTGCGCAGAACGCTGAGGTCGCCAGCGGTTTCTGGGAGCGGATTTCACGTGCGCTAAACTGCCCACCCAACGGTGTTAAAGGGGTACTGATACCAATTTTCGGGGCTGATATTATTCTACAGTTCGTTTCCTTTACCCACCAGGGTACCCTGCGTAAATTATAAACAGCATGCGTCGCGTGGAACATATCCTAAATTGAGTGCAAATGTGGCGCCGACGAGACTGCTGTGCTGGAGGCTTCCACCGAAATCGACATCGTGTGACATCAGGGTGAGACAGAGCAAACGAGGTGACGTAGCCGTGTGCTCCCCTGCTCTTTGACGTCTACCCGGCACCCGGCTAATGACAAGGCGCAACCGTCTGGCGCGTGGATGGAGCGTCACAGGTTTTCGCATACCCACGTGATAGCGCCGGCCCGGTTCAGCGGAAACCGTGACATCCTAGCGTACTTTTGGGCGCCCGCGAACTCAGGGCTTTTTGAAACGGCAGCCGTTGACGGCGGTAATCGCGGCGTTATAGTCCCTCATTTATCGTCCGATGATGTATTTGAACTACTGTTTCATGATAGTTATCCCTGCAGGCATAGATCTAAGCAATAAAAACATGACGTAAAAATTTGGTGTCAATACTCCTTTAAGTGGTCTGTGTGATATAAACGCTTCGTTTTGTTTCTAAGCTAGGGATTATCTTTATCCTTTTTGACTGAAATAAGGGAATGTACCGGTCGGCTAGGGAAAATAATTTGTCTCTGTAGACCACCCAGTTATCCCAGTTATCACTGATGTTACGACTGTAGAAAGATGGCAGGAATGTGTCAGTATATAAGGTCTCGAGTTCGGCGTTAATTTTGTTGTAGTCACCTTTACTGTAACCATGATTTTTTTTTTGTTTCAGTGCCAGTGAACGCAAGCCGAATGTTAAGGGTTACTTGAGGAAGGTTGTGATCGCAAAATCTATCTATGTGTAGCACGGTACCAACTGTTTCAGGGGTGGTCGTCAGAATGAGGTAGGGAATGTTAGAACAGCGAATGCATTGGTTCACCATTTGAGATATAATGTCTAAGGCTAGGTTTATAAACTCAATAGACGTCTTCTTCCAACCTACTAAAGTTACTATATTTCAGAAGCCGGTCAAACAAACGCAAAAAAAGCTTTAATTGAAGGTCAACGCCGGTATTGAATTGAAATTTAGCGTGCGCTGCATCCTTGGAAGAATGACAGGGACAGTGCAACAGACAAAGCTTATGTTGGTGCGCAAATTTGCAACTGGTTTAATCAAAGTGTTGATCGTTTCATGTGTGCATGCGAGGTAGTGGTGGGGGTACAATCCTGGTGAAACTGCTCACGTGTGCTCACAAGACATCGGATTTTTTCTTTAGCATTGCGATCTCCTTTTCAGTGCGCGCTATTGTCGGCACGCTTAACACATTCGCCATGTGCCTCCGAGAACATATTAATTAGCAGCCTCTGCCACCTCCCTCACTCTCTGGTCCCGAGAGCATGACAGCTCAGTTGCATGGCCAGCCGCGCATCCACACCTAGCACAGTGGGCAGCTATATGGACGGGTGATTGCAGTTGTTTGCAAGCGTTGTTGCGCTCGAAGTCTATCATTCAAACACCGGCCAATTTGGCCGATGTAAGATGCGCCACATGAAAAGAGAATTTTATAAACAACGCGAACTGCGAATTCGACGCATTCGCTGACTTGTTTTAGCCACGAGACCATAGCACGTTTTGCGTGGTTTCCTTCAGCGAATATACTTTTTTGAAGATCGCCTTTAGTTTCGAATGCGCAGAACATACCACGTAAAGATTGTGCCTGCCTGCAACTTTTTTCAGTATGTGCGAAACTCTGTGAGCGTACAAGAGCACTACGAGGGCTTTTTTATATGGTTTCGCTTTATTTTGGTCATTAATTTTTCTGGGGCATTGTTCTTGAAGTTTGAGCTTTCAAGCTGAGCGCCTTAGGTCCAGCGGATACACGAAGCAGGGGGTGGTTTCCGTGGCTAAAAGTACCTTAGAAAAATTCATGACAAACCGAAAGGAAAAGCGAAACTACACAGAAAAGTCCCCGGTAGTGCTCCCGTACGTGCACAGAGTTTCGTACACACTGAAAAATGTGGCAGGCAGGCACAATATTTGCGTGGTATGTTATGCGCCTTCGGAACAAAAGGCGATATGCGTGTTATTTGTCTGTCCCACTGTTCCTACATGTCATTCGTCCAAGGATACAACGCACGCTAAATTTGAATTCCAGGCCATACCAACTAGCCTCTACACAAGCCTTTGTTAGCTTCAACGCTGCTGTCATGCGTTTCAATCTCAGTTTTTTTTTTTTTTGAATGTTATGTTCCGGTGTCGATAGTAAAGCTAATGTGCCGCAGTCCGAGGGGGTTTTCATTAAATTTCGCTGAACGGGCAAGTGGCAAACAACCACGTCGCACAGCCCTCACACCTCACAGTCAGGAGGAATCAGATTTTGAAACCGCTCCCAACACCCCTACCCCCAAAAAACGTCATCGTCAAGCAGCGTCGCTCGAGAAAGGGTCCGGCCCTTATCACTTTCAACCTGGGCCGGAATCATTTATCATTCCACTCCGGCGCAGGCCCATCCTTCTTCTCAACGCCTACGAGGGCGAAAGCTTTAAGTGCCCCATTCTGCGAAAAAGTGCGGTTGTAGTTGTTCGGTACAGAAAAGGGCTGCCGCTGTAAAGAGTAAATAAATAAAAAACACTTGTCTTCCGATCGGATTTCAACTCGGGCTTCCAGCGCCGTAGAAAAGCGCGTTACCAACCACACTATTTCCGCAGTTTGCCAGCGGTGGAACAAAACTTGTTAATCCTTTCTTCATACCACATACCCGCTTGGGGCATTGGCCACGAATCGAGAGCTTTAAGGGGCTTATGTGCCCACTTCACAAAATTTACAAAAAATTGGCTGACGATTACGATACTCCCTAATGCGAAATGTGAGCGCAGCTGTTTAGCTGGCTCGACTATCCAAAATATGTTGAGGCAAATAATTTCGGACAGACGTATATGTATGGTTACAGACCACTTTTATTCTTCACATATTACTCCTTCTTCGCGGTGCGACTGCCACGCTAATCCGGACATCGCGGGAGCCAGCGAGTGGGTGCGGTCCACAGCCGCGCCGCAGACACCTCCTGTTATGCTGCGCTTTGTTTCCACATTGGTATCGGTGGACGTGCTACGCATTAGTGATCGCGTCATCGGCGAACACACAACGGCATGCGCTAAAGCTTTCCTCTCTCCAGTGTCCTCTTCTTTCGACACACGGCGGCTCGTGGCGAACACACAACGGCACGCGCTACAGCTTTCCTATCAGCGGCGTCCTCTTCTCTCGACACACGGTGGCTCGAGATGCCGCTTGCCTCGCTTCGGTGTCCTCTTCGTTTTCTCGACAAGCGGCGGCTCGCGCCACCAGTTTATCTTCGGTGTCCTCTTCGTTCTCTCGGTTACACAGACGCAATGCCGATGCCGACGCCTACGCTGACAAACCCCTGGAGCGGACGCATAAGAGCTGCCCTCTAAAATGTGAATTGAACCGCAAAAGTTGTAACACAGTGTGTACCGCGTGACACCTGAACGTGATGGCACGTGAGCAGAACAGGTGCACACCAGCCCCACAGAACCCTGACTCTCGGAAAGCTGTGGCGGGCACCAATCAGGTTGCTGTCGTAAGCAGTGAATACAACAATGCAATAATGACTATCGCTAATAATGAACAGTACTTCCCCCGATATATTGGTTCGGAACGTGTCAAGGCACGCATTCCGCATTTAGCGCGTGTATGATAACCAGAAGCTGAAGCAAGAGCAGCTGCGGGCGACCTAACATCGCCTTCACTTTTTAAACAGCTGAGCTGTTTAAGCTTGCGAGTTCCATCCGTGTCTGGCGTCGCTCAAAAACTCGGTGCAGCAAAGTGGAGAGGAGGAAAGTGCTAGGCCAAGAAGTGTCAGGGAAAATGGCGAGGAGGCGAGGAGCCGACGAGTAGGTGTGGGGAGTGCGCGCCTGAAGAAAAAAAAACGCTTCTCGTGGTCGGAATCAAAAATGGGTCCCTGGCTTCATGAAACCGGCGTCTATCCGATTACGCTATCATCGCATTCTTGGCGCTCAGCACTTCCTTTGGGTTTGTAGAGTGATTTGATTTGATTGTAGGGTTTAACGCGCCGACGCAACGCAGGCGATGAGGCGCGCCGTAGTGGAGGGCTACGGATTAATTTTGACCACCTGGGGATCTTTATCGTGCGCCGAAATCTCGTACACACGGGCGTTTTTGCTTTTCGCCTCTATCAGAAAAGGGCCTCCACGGCCGGGAATCGAACCCGCGACCTCGTGCTCAGCAGCGCGGTTTGTAGAGTGGGAGTTGGCTTTGGACTTTGGCTGAGTTGAAGTGAATGGGCAGACCTAAGAAAAGCCAAGTTTAAGCTAGTGTCGACCACCAGGTCCGCTGTCTCCTCAGTCTTCGCATCTTAATTGCGATTGCGGCCGAATTTTTATCGTAATTGGGTTTCAAAGGCTCCTGACATTCGGGTTGGTAATTTACTACACAAAACTATACTGCCGAGAACAACGCCGATCTGATTTTTGTGCTTATGTTTTGGTGCTAGCTCCTGGCCGCGCCCAGCTATCTGTTTTGTGTTAAGTGAAGCGCGGGTGTCGTCCTCCTCCTTTTGTACGCCACACCGGCAATCTTATTTTGATAGGAAACATGGGTTGCTTGTGGTCGCTATACTTGAAGCTTCTCGTTTAATCTATAGTGTTCTCGGTCTTAACCGACGTTTGCCGAAAGGAGCACCTATCGATAAAATAGGGCTGAACATACGCCTTGACATTCAATTCGCCGACGCTCGACTGTGCATGCCACTTTGTTCACTGTCGACATTTGTGTTTCTTTTTTTGATTTATTAGGGAGCAAACGTTCGCTCCAAATAAACGTTACTTCTTCAAAAACCTTGCGTCGTTCCTGGCTGCGTGACAGTATAAGGGGAACAATACAAGTCCCTACAGAAAATAGTGCAAATATGTAAAGTCCAGCCTCGTTTTACTAATAAATGCACCTCCATCCACCAAAATGCCCCACGTAAGATGGTTTTTAAGCCCCCACATAAAGTAAAACAAACGTGGGATACAAAACTTTTAAATTTTTCACATGCACAGAAGGATGGACTTCGCAGAGAGCATTGGGTTTGTTTTACGTACATTGAGTGTAGGCTACGGAGAGGGGAATACGACCTCGCCAGCTCCTACGTCACCCCAAAATGAAATGAATTTTCTCGATAGCACCTCAACCTCACCGTTTAGGTTTAGGTCTAGACAGGCGAGTTCAGCATAGCATGGGATAAACCCATGCATTTTAGTTAACGGAAGGTGACGGACGAGAAACAGGATCCTACCAGATGTATGCCACGCCCCCTTCCCTGGCACCCCCTTTACTTCACATTTACCGCAAATGTATACAAAGTACTTAACACGCCAAATGTCTTTTTACGACGCCACACGACGCCAAAATGTGCGTCGTAAGGCACGCGCCATCGGAAAATGATTATCGCGGTGTGTCGCCTTCTGCACGCACGAGCCAGCGGGTTCGCCTTGCGCGTGCGCCGTGACGCTGGGCGCAGTAAAACTTCAACGAAAATGATAGCGAGCGGGCGCGCATAAGAAATGAAATACAAAGAAATGTAGCGCGCCCATTGACTGCGACGCGTTCTTAGCAAAAAATGTATAAAGGGAGAGCGCTAACGCTTTCGCGTTCCACCCTTAAAGGCGAAGCTTAAATATTAAAAACAAATCAATGAACAAAATTAAATTATAAGTAATAAATAATAAAGATTAAAAATAAAATTAAGTTTAAAAAATAAAATAAGACATTCAATAAAGAAATAAATAAAAATATATCAAAATAAATGAAAATACGTGCATAAAACAATGAAAAGATATAAAAGAAAAATACATCCATAAATAATGTGAACACAAATGAAAATGAGGAAAAAGACAAGTAAAAGATGAGTGTAAATAAATAAAGCATAGTATAAAATAAATCAAAATAAAAACAAATTGGAAAGGAGTACAAATGAATAGATTTATTGATTGATTGTGGGGGTTTAACACGCCGACGCAACGCAGGCGATGAGGCGCGCCGTAGTGGAGGGCTCCGTATTAATTTTGACCACCTGGGGATCTTTAACGTGCGCCGAAATCTCGTACACACAGGCGTTTTTGCTTTTCGCCTCCATCAGAAAAGCGGCCGCCGCGGCCAGGAATCGAACCCGCGACCTCGTGCTCAGCAGCGCAACGCCTTAGCCACTGAGCCACCGCGGCGGGTAGTATAAATGAATAAATAAATAAAAAATTATAATATAACTGAAATAAAATTGGAAAAACTACGCATTGCGCGCTAAGCTTCGCTGGTCATTCACCTTCACAGAGTGGATTGGCTCATCAATTTTTTTATCTTCATCGCCGCTGCTCTTTGGGTGCTGCACGACACAGCTGGTAGCCCGTGGCGATTTTCATTATTTCTTGAAAGAAACAAACAGGCAGTAACAAGAAAAGGTACGAGCACAAGTTTCTGAGATACTGCTGTGCGCTCACAGCAGCTTACGATAAACTAGCCTTAGTTCCCGGCCATGCCCGGGTGTGTCAGTACGCATAACAATGGGTATAACACATACTCAGTACACCGTTAAAGCCGTTGTTTTAGCCAAATCTAGATTGGCCTCCGTAGGTATAGTTTAGAACGAAGTCCGAAATTACGTTGAAGACATTAACCTCGAAGACATAAAATTACTTCGAAGGATCTCTGAAAGAATCGTTTTATTGATTGATTGATTGATTGATTGATTGATTGATTGATTGATTGATTGATTGATTGATTGATTGATTGATTGATTGTGGGGTTTAACGCGCCGACGCAACGCAGGCGATGAGGCGCGCCGTAGTGGAGGGCTCCGGATTAATTTTGACCAGCTGGGGATCTTTAACGTGCGCCGAAATCTCGTACACACAGGCGTTTTTGCTTTTCGCCTCCATCAGAAAAGCGGCCGCCGCAAAGAATCGTTTTAGCCTTTGAGTGAAACTGTATACCAATACCCCTCCCCATCACAAATAACTCAATCGTGTACGGCGTCAATAGACGAAAGTACACACAATACGCTTTACGGCAAAGCCAACTTCCCCACGAATTCTCCGTAGCTCTATGTCCAACTGGCGATTTTTAAAGGCGAAGGCCTGAAGTGCCCCATTGTGCGAACAATCGGCGTTGCTGTTGGTGAAGTTGTTATCATCCCGCTCAGAATACGGACGCAGCTGAAAAGAGTAAATAAATAACGCATTTCAGTGCGAGTGGGAATCGAACCTGGGTCTCCGGAGTATGAGCTGAGTGCGTTACCACCACGCTACCACAATTTTTTTAGGGGCGAAGGTCCTCTTGCTCGGGCCCTGTCCCGTCCCTCGTTGCTGCTGTATCCGGCACATTAATGATGATTGTGGCAGGGATTGGCAGGGCCACTAGGGATTGGCCAACCAAAGATTGGCCGAAGAGGTCAAAACGTTCAACGCGTTCGTTGCTACCCAACAAGGAGGAGAGGAAGAAGAAGAGGTTGTCGTTCGTCGCCTGCGAGCTCAAGACACGTACCGGGGGTGCGCGACACAAGACGGTCTCCAGAAGGCGATGGCCAAGGTGGCTAAAATGTCACACACCGAATTCGCCAACTTACCCATGGAGATTTTCATCGTCCCAAACAAGCCCTACATAATCACCACAAACATCGACGTCGTCGACGGGCTTGTCAACGGAGCGGTGGTAAGCTTGGCGTGTCGAGTCTTTATATGATGTGCGGGCGAATGTTTCACGGTTTTACCGATAAGCATTTTAGCTTCGCCCCTCTTATCATCATTCACTTCGTGGAAATGACGGGATTTTTCTTTAATGCCGGTCTTCGACATAACACAGAAACACAAAAAAAACTGATTTACATGAGCAACTCGAGCGACAAGCCACCTACCTATGAAAGCTGATGTCTCTCTAAAATTCCCTAAGCGTAATCAAGGGTTCTATCCTTGACAGCCACTCAGGAGCGCATGCCTTGCGCTTCTGGACTTCTACGTACTGGGATATGGACTCACGAATATACTGCCGCGTAGGGCGGGCGTCCAGATCACCGTGGAGCCAGGCCATGCGCGAGCACCGTATGCTATGCAAGGCCACCAACATAACGAGGTCCAAGGGCGCCCCCTCTTCGTTTTCTACCGCTAGATAGCGTATGCCTTGGGGGCTCAGCGGGAAATCTTTATGAAGGGTCCTATACCGCGGCACAACAATGCAGAAAAACGTACTCTATCATTTCTGGCTGTTTACAAATTGAACACTGAGTTCCCCATGACACAAATATCCCTCTATTCTACATCCAGGTTCCAACAGACAAGGTGCCTGTGTGTAATTTGAAGAAAACGGTTTCCACTCCAGGGTGAACCTACATTCTTTTGACGCGCTTTAGCACATTTTGGCCTGGCCCAGCACGGTAATTATATCTACACATAGGGACGGGGAAAACAACATCGCAAATGTCCTTATACTATTTTTTGCGTGTCACAGAGGACAGGTACCCGTCAGATAAACGTGCGGATAGAAAATAAGCCGTCATAACTATTTCCTTCAAATACCTATACACGCCACCTGGCATGCACCATGTTGATACTACATATTCCGGCATAGCACGCGCCAGCCGTACTTGCATGACACTCTGCAGGAACGGGTCACGAACATCTCGCAAAAACAAAACCCGGTTTACCAGCTGTCGCACATACAGGTGCGCGAGCCCCAAGTCACCATCTCGGACTCCCCGAAACAGATTTGTTCTGCTGCACCTCTCCCATGAAGAAGCCCAAACGAACACTGCAAATACCCGGTGAAGCCATAAAGCAAGGTGTCCTCGAGTGCTGCGACGCCCTGCACACGGGGGGTGCCGTCCTGCAGATTGACTTGGAAAAAGCGTTTGATTGTGTGTCACACGAGACATTGTTTTGTATTTTGGACCATGTGAACGTTGGATTTGTAATTAAAGAGGGCGTCGCTGGCGTACCGCAATTGCACTACGGGGCTGATCATGAACAAAAAGTTGGGAGCCCCAATTGAAATGAAACGTTCGGCATAGGTCGGCAAACTGACTCACGAGTGCACTCACACCCCCCCCCTCACCACTCACGAGTGAGTGGTGAGTGAGCCTCACCGTCGTTTTGGTCTGGTGAGTGCGAGTGCGAGTGAGTGCGAGCGCCACTCATGGTGAGCCCCGTTCACCACTCGCGAGTGCGAGTTCCACTCGCAGCGGGCCACGCCGAGCATTCGCGAGTGCGAGCGCCACTCGCGGCGAGTGGAACTCGTCACTCGTGAGTGCAAGTTCCACTCGCGGTGAGCCCCGCTCAGCACTCGCGAGTGCGAGAGCCACTCGCGGTGAACCCCACTAACCACTCGCGAGTGCGGGTTCCACTCGTGGTGAGCCCCACTCACCACTCGTGAGTTCGAGTTCCACTCGCGTTGAGCCCCACTCACCACTCGCGAGTCGGTGAGCCTCATTTGCCACTCGTGAGTGCGAGTTCCACTCGCTGCGAGCCCAGCTCAGCACTCGCGAATGCAAAAGCCACACGCGGTGAATCCCACTCACCACTCGCGAGTGCGAGTTCCACTCGAGGCGAGCCCCGCTCACCATTCATGAGTGAGTGGCGAGTGAACGCGCGCTTCTTGCACGAAGTGCGGGGCTTACCGTGGTGAGCATCACTCGCTGTTGGCATTCGTCGCAGGAGCCGCTTTCTGTGGTAATTGCTGCTGGCGATATCCACTCGTATGCATAGTTAATAGAACGACTGCCTTTAGCCTCGGGAATATGTGGCTACTCTTTTTTATAATTAAGGCACCGTGGAATCAACTCTCCAGTGACCTGTTGATTTAGGAATACGGTTTGGATGGACGTCTGACGCCATAATTCACTGATACTCTCACCGTCATAACTCATTGAGGGGCTGTTGCGCACACTCTCGCCGAATGATGTTTCTGGCTCGCAGCGTTTTGTGTTGAAATTAGTGTCGGTAATGTCGCCGCAACAAAGCGATTGCACTTCACGACCGCTGAGCGCTGCGATGGAGGCATAAGGAAGCACCGTGGTCTAGTGCCGTAGTACTTGGTGTACATAATTGGCCGGCTTGCTGCAGCTGTCAAATGGCCGGCTGTTCTGAAGCGCAAATTGCGAGTGCCCGTATTTGTTTGAAAAGGTATCGCAGATTCTCACTGATTCGCGTATCAGCATGGCGAAACGGTTCGGATTGCCGAGTTGCGTGTTGTGGAAGCAGTAGCTCATTTTCGATGCCTTTTCGTATTGAACGTATCAGTATTTGCCTATACTTGTTACGGCGGCTCTCTGTTATGATACTCGCTTTCACGCGGACTTGGCGTCACACATCCTTCTACGGCAGTTAGGGTGCTTGCCTTGAGGCATGTGATTTGCTGCTGTCTGGGTGTTTGACACACCTGAAAACTTTACCGCTGCTGATTTATTGCAAACTTTACCAAAATGTTTACGTTTCGTTATGTTGCGTGAATATTGCATTGACTCATATACGCCGATGTGCGTACCTTTCGCAAGCAAACGAAGTAACCTCGCTTTAGCATAACCTCACATAGTATTTGCCATGCTGACTCGCCGATTGCATCCCTTCCATTAGTTCCCTGTCTCCCTCTGAAGTTTGTGTATCCGTTCGTGCACATTCACAAGAATCGTGCGTTATGTATGACTCCTCATTCGCCTTACCGAATCACGGAGTTCGAATCGTTACTGTTGCGTGCATTTTGTGAAATATATATTTCATATCTTCAGATAGCGAAAATTAAGATACTCGCTGTTCGCGCTGCTCTGTTGTCATCGACCGTCATTTACCATTACGCTTGTGAATTTGCCTGCCCAAGTGGAAATTGGGACCTGGGCTTCCGCATTTCGCTTTTTTCATTCTGTCCGTTCACAGTCGCCAACCTGCTAGCTATGAAAGCGAAATTGCTTCTGGTGTTTTATTTTCGTATTTAGCGTTGTGGTGAGCACAAACACTGTAGTCCTCGTCATGCTTGCTGCGCTGATTTGCTGAAAGTTCTTCGCAGTCTAGTGTTCCTCATATTTTTTGCACTGTATGTAGATCGTTGTAGACTAGCGGAGAGGTACTGTGACCCCTGTGTGGTGTGACGAATGGCGCATTCAGTACAGCTGACAAGTCGAATTGAGCCGCGAGGATTCCACGTTTAAATTTCCCGCCAGCACAACGCGCATGTCATCGGTAGCGGTATGAAGACTAGCTATGCATGCACGCCCCCCTTCGTTCACACCATAGAGTTTGTTAGTAAGTATACTAGAGAGGAAACACCGCCCCGTAAGCCATGTCGTTGGGGGTGGGGGGTCATGGGAAGCCCCCCTTTTCTGGCTTGGGCTTGGCATGACACATGACAATTGGATTCTTAAGCGGTTTTCGGGATTTGCTCTCTTCACTATGCATTAACACGTTTATAAGCTACAAGGAAGCCAAAATCCTCCCTGTTGCGTGGTAGCCGTATTCGATGAAACAGCAGTGCGTGATCGCACCTGACGTTGCTCATGCCGCAATCGGAGGACGCATGACTGAGTGGGTGATATGCCGCCGCGAAATTTGTAGCCGATGAAAAGAATAAACAAAACGTACTTCGACGAAGACAAGATACGACAGCAAAGATACTACAGATACGGGCGCTTGTTCCTATCTTGTCATCGTGCACGACTCTTTAACGCCACGTTTTCTTTTTTCTTGTTAAACTAGTTGGCCCTCGGTGCTCCGGTTCACCACTAAGGCAACGTTGTAATGGGTACGCTCCAAAAAACTTTCCGAACTCTTCAAGCAACCTAATATTTGCAATTATGGTAAAATAATAAAATCAGAGTCTCTAATGAGTTAAGTTGCCCCCCCCCCCCCCCCGTAAATATTAACCTTGTTCGTAACTACAACCTTGGACTGCGGAATAGCAGGCACAACCGTTCCGACAAAAATACGCTTTGCTTCTTATTCCTTAGTTTTAAAACAGTCTGTTTTTATTTTCCACTTGCCTAATTGCCATATATTCTTCGCGTTTTGTGGCACTTTGTTTAAATTTGCGGTCACTAAAACGTTTCAATCCAAGCCAATAATGAAACAAAGGCGAGCTCGATGTATAATGGCGGCCCATGACGACACAGACGGCCTTGATGTGAGCCGCATAAACGCTGCGCCAGATTCCTCTCTAGTGTATAATGTAAGAAACTCTGTTTCACACCACCCAGTGCACGCATAACCCGGCAATCGGTGATGGCCGCGTGCTTAGGCATAAAATACACGGGCGAAAATGTCGCGCTGAAAGCCTCTCATGCTGAAACATTATCGGCTCACGTTGGCGTTCAAAGCCGGCAAGTTGCTCAGGTAACGCCTGATAAGGGTGCTACCGCCGTTATCAGCTGATTTCGAAGCTTGTGAAAGAGAAATCGGTGGTGGCGAGGGGAATAACAATTGTGAAAGAAGTGTCAGCAGTGGCAAGGAGAGGTCTAGTTGGGTTCGTATTATTGTGGGCTGCGTTTTAGGTTTTATAGTACACATAATTAGTGAGATCACACGAACCAAGGGTACAGCACAAACGCAGCTATCAACTAATTTATTACCAGTACAATATTTGCATGGACATCATGAGGGACAACAAGATGCCTCAATAAGAAGCTTAGGAAGTCTATCACATATGAAGCGAGCAGAGCGCATACATGCACTCATGCTCGGTAATTCTGACCGCCCCTAAAATGGACCTAATGAAACGCAGCTTACAGAGAGTTGACACATGGAAAGAAAAGGCGCCAGGCACGCGGGTTCGAGTGCTTTTCTGGTGAAGGCGAAAAGCAAGAACGCCTGTTTTTTCGAGATGAGGTGCACGTGAAAGATCTCCAAGTCGTAAAAATTAATTCGGAGCCCTCCGCTACAGCGCGCCTCCCAACCTGCGTAGTTTCGGCGTGTTAAACCATAAAGCGTCCTGCAGAGAATACACTGCTACTAAAAAATTAAAACAAAGGAAAAGTTCCTTTTACCAGCTTATGATGCTTTGAGTCACCTGTGAGTTATAGTGAAACGTTTTCCTACACTTGCCCCTCCACCCATTCTATTCGTATCTTGTAACCCTACCGACTGGTCTCGAATGAAATAATGTACTTGTAATAAATCAATTTACAGTAGCGCTCACAATGTCCACTTCGTGTTTTTTTCACCATGCAACCTAAAGCGCACTCTACAAAACGAAGGTGAAATTCATTTTTATGTATTGAGGGTGCAATAACCGGCCTAGCAAAGTAGCAGACGCCACTGCTTGGAGTCGGCCGTTAAAACTGAAAGACTGCCGCCAAGAGAAATATTTTGTAGCTGTTGCGCTTAGCAGCTGCATTGCCGATTTGGGGGGTTACGTGTTGCTCCTTTTTCAGCGTGCTTTTAACAGTGAGGCTGTTGTTGCTGACCGTAATGTGTGCGGTGTGCGGCGTCATCAAAAAAACTTTGTCATAGTTACTCCGGCTGTTTACCGAACGTGCGAGCAAGCGTCTCACAAGGAGCGCCCGGCGTCGTCCTGGCTTGCACACGGCGCTCGCAAAAAAAATGCGAAGACAACAGTTCACGCACGTCGGCGCCTCAAAGGGGGTACACAAGGAAGCTCGCGCTACAGACGCCCAGTTCGTGAAGTCGGTTTCACCCGCGGACAAAACGACACGGACCCGTCAGTCATGCATGAACAATGGTATAGATGGATATGACAATGGCTACTACTACCGCAGTGAAAAGCGACTATGCAACATGTAAATAAACAATTTCAAACCTAATGCAATGCGTCGTGGTTCTTACATCGAAAGAGAGTGCCCACAGAGAAAGAAATCATCCAGCTTCGTTGTGGTGTAAGCCTTGCGCAACTTAGTGCAAACTTCGCCATTTTTTTATGTGAAGCTTTTTATTCCTCGCTGATGGCGTGGGAGCCTGAGTAAAATCCATGTAGAAAAGCGTACCTTACAAAGTGGGTTTCAGAAAACGATGATGATGTCAAGCGAAGGCACATCAAGCGCTTCAAGAAAAACCTTTCCCTTGGTGAGGATTGAACCTGGGTTTCCCGCGATTTGAAGCCGATGTCTATCAGATTCCGCCATCCTAACACTGTTAAATCAGTTTCTATTTTAACTGTGACTTTGACTCAGGTTGCACGGAAGAAAGCTTCGAGGTTTAATTCTCGCAATACAGACATTTTTTTTTTGTCATTTGGATCACGTTGGTTGGAGTTAATGATTGCTTTGCGGCATGCCTCACAGCCAATGTGAAGCTTATCTCTTAAAACACCCAATTTTTTTTCTCGCTTCACGTAACATAGTTGTGTCGGTGTCAATACGGCCGCATTGAAGGTCTCCGCAAAATGGAGCGATTCATCTGCTTTGCAATAAGGGCGAAGTTAAAACTCCCGTGCTGTAAAAAAACAAAGTTAGTTGGAACGTGAATTAGCGGTGGTTGTGAATGAGCGTGAGTGGGTGATCATGTGGAGGAAGCGAGTGGTGAGTGGTGATTGCGAGTGAGTGTGAGTGGCCATTGCAAGGGGTGAGTGCGAGTGCGAGGGAGTGTAAGCGGTGAATGCGAGTGGTGAGCGTGAGCGCGGATGAGTGCGAGTGGTGACGCTGAGTGGTGAGCGCGAGCGCGGGTGAGTGCGAGTGCGAGGGAGTGTAAGCGGTGAATGCGAGTGGTGAGCGTGAGCGCGGATGAGTGCGAGTGGTGACGCTGAGTGGTGAGCGCGAGCGCGAGTGAGTGTGAGTGGTGGGGATGAGTGGTGAGCGTGAGTGAGTGCCAGTTGTTAGGACGAGTGGTGAGCGTGAGAGCGAGTGAGTGCGAGTGGTGAGGACGAGTAGCGAGCGTGAGCGGGAGTGAGTGAGAGTGGTGAAGGTGGAGTGGTGAGCGTGAGTGCGAGTGAGTGCGGATGGTGACGACGAGTGGTGAGCGTGAACGGGAGTGAGTGCGAGTAGTGAGGCCTGAGTGGCGAGCGTGAGTGAGAGTGAGTGCGAGTGGCGGGGCGGAGGGGTGAGCGTGAGCGCGAGTGAGTGCGAGTTGATAGTGCGGAGTGGTGAGCGTGAACGTGAGTGAGTGCGAGTGGTGCAGACAAATGGCCAGCGTGAGCGCGAGTGAGTGCGCGTGGTGAGGGTGGAGTGGCGAGTGCGAGTGCGAGTGAGTGCGTTAGGATAAATATATTTTTTTTGAGTGAGTGTGAGTGAGTGGCATCCAGTTTTGCCGAGCTATGGCGTTCGGTGCGCCAAAGCTGCCCCCTAACCCCCCTATTGTTTTGCATATACATCGAAGCCCTGTGTATGAGTATAATCAGAAATAGTGCCATCGAAGGTTTCAGACTACATGAGTCGGAAGTCAAACTTTTGGCTTACGCAGACGACGTGGCTGTTTTTTGTATGAACGAAGAAAGCGTTCATTCAATTGGTAGTTGACACGGTCAGAATGTTTGGCATGGTGACGGGTAGTTTTGTGAACTGGGCAAAGTGCAAAGGATATTGGCATGGGGAATGGTCATCAACACCGCCAGCCTTTGCTAATATTAGTTGGGTCACCACTCCAGTGAAGTACTTGGGCGTTGAACTGGAATATTACAGGGATAGCGAACCATACTGGCGTAGCCAGACACAGGCGTTGAGGGAGAAGGCCGAGAAATGGAAGGGGGCAAGGTTGTCAATTTTTGCAAGGGCCATTACATGTAACTTATTCTTTGTACGAAGATCTGGTATATTATGCAGGTACTGCATTCTTCGCGGATCAACGTCCACCGCGCTACCACAACACGTTGCAAGGCGAGGAACAAGAGTTAGCATAGGACGTGCTCGCTGACGCCAACTCGCGTGACACGTGAGTAGAGAATGTGCACACCAGCCACGGAGAGCTACGATTATGCGGAAGGTGGGGCTGGAAGTGTCGCAGTTGTCTGTTGTAGTTATTCGCGCCAAAAGACGAAGGAACGAAAGTCAATGAAGGGACGCAAACACGATATTGCAGTAACGAAGTTTTTGATAAGTAGACAGCTCCACGGGGTCCTTACTTACCCCCGTGCTAGCTAGTTACGTGTGCCCCAGTGTTTATGAAAGTGATGTGAGTAAACTGTGTGCGAAGGAGAGAGCCACCGCGGCTCACATCCTGTGGGACTGCAGAGTGAACCCAAGAGAGGCCAGCAAGATGACGACGCTTCCGCCGAAAATTGAGACGGCGTTGAAGACCTACGATCGAGAAGCACAGCTTCAGGCCATGCAGCAGGTCTCGGCAGCTGTGGAAAGGCAGCGACCGAGCGAAACTGAGGGGATCCTGAATATACAGAAGGGGATTCGAGAAGTCCGGTGTGCTCCGTTGCTGCATGGTAATCTTGCGTGCAAAGGAGCGAAGTGTCGTGGCGGTATCGGTCCTTGAAAGCGGAAGCAGAATGGTGCGGTCGCTCTCATGGCCTGTACGGGCAGCTTCACCCGCCAACACGTTACCGATGACTCCGAAGTGACGTGGAAGCCACTGGAATATTACGTCATGGCCGGCGGTGATGGCTTGATGGAATTTGTCTCTTATCTCTGTCACCAGTTGGTGTAGGGGGCCGTAGCGCAGGGCTGCGCGTAAGCTCTGTAAGGCAGCCTTGGAATCCGAGAAGATCGCCCAATTTTGATGAGTAGCTCCGATGACATGATCAAGAGCCTCACGAATGGCTGCAAGTTCTGCTCGAGCTCGTGGTATGGCAAACGCGAAATCTAGTTGTGGCAAAATCTGCTGGCACAAACATCGCACCTGCCGAACTGGATGACGTTACTGAGCCATCCGTGTACACATGTTTCCGGTCGTTGTACCGTTCATGCAGTAACAGCAGAGAAAGCTGTCGAAGGGCCAATGGTGACAAGTCGGCTTTTTTTCGAATTCCCGCAACACTGAGGCGAATCTCAGGTTGGCACCAACACGGGGAGGACGGTGTTCCCGCAGGGGCGTACCTTGAAGTGATTGCAGCCCTGTGCGTTGTGATAATCGCTGAAAAAGTAGATCGTGGTCTATTTTGAGGAAGCTGCGCCAGATGGTGAGAAGGCAGCCTCGTGAGGAGCCTGATGTACAGGCGTAGTGTTTCAGTAGCCACGTACGTTGCTATTGGGTGTTCCTGAGCGATGAAAATGGTGCCCACTGTTGATGCACAACGCGGCAAACCAAGATACGCACGCAGAGCCTGCGCTTGGGCGCTCTGTATTACCCGCAGGTTAGTGGTGCAAGTGTTGGAAATTGCTGGCAAGCTGTAAAGCAAGGCTGCTATGCCTCAAGGAATCAATGTAGAAACGCATTGCCGTTGTAATAATTGCCCTACGTTCGGTATTAGGTATGTCACGAGCGATAAAAGTACCCCTCATTCTCCGCCGATCGCTTCCTCCTCCCTCTTTGTTTCTTTCGAAAGAGCTGGAAACACTGGGACTCTTCGATTTACCGCCTCGGACTCACCGAGGATAGTCCGCAGGTAGTCCGAAGATTCTCCATGCCATAGGAATGCATATGAAAAATGAATGCCGGATTGTTGTTCGGGGAGTCCGTGGTGAGTCCGAGACGGTAAATCGAGGGGCCTCACTGTAAATAGTCACGTGACGTCAGGACGCTCGACTTTCCGTCGGTGAATCCTGCCAACGCCGCCTGTGCGTTGATCCTGCTTATCTTAGGCACTATGGGTTCGAACCTTAAAGAATGGTAACCCTTGCTCTGCCGGCCGCAACGAGTGGTTGTACGTTTCTGTAGGCCCTAGGGTTGCCGAGTTATTCAACTTTACGTCTGCCCGCCTACCCCACCCTTGGTCGCGCCCTACTCGTAGCCGGTTTTTGGCCGGATGGTGCGGACGCTACGATTTGGATATTTGAGGTTTTTCGCCTTCCTAACTTACTGTCGGGGACGGCGGAAGGGTCTCGGAACCTTTTTCAACTACTTATTGGTACCTACCGAGTACATTGATTACTTTTTTTTTTCGACTTTTGCTCCGCCGGCTTGGCCGGTTCGGCTTGCGACGAGGACGGTTTGATATCAGCAAACACGAGTTCGATATCTGAACGGGCCGGCGATAAATTCGGTCGGTCGTCAGTACCTAATTCACTTGATAGAAATTTTATTGCGCCGAGAGAGAGAGAGAGCGATCTTTAATGAAGTCTGGCGATGTTAGCTGGGCTAAAATGCCTAACTTGCTACGCCAGTTGATGACGTGTGAAGATGATGGCGATGATGTTCAAGAAGTTGATGCGTACATATACGGCGAGTTATTCACAGCGACTGGTCTAGACCTGCGCCGAAACCCACGCTGGCCGTTCGCATGAGCAAGACGGGCTATTGCAGCTATCCTAGCCCCCAGAGAAACAAATAAAAAGGATAATGCTCCTCCTCCCTTCTCTCCTCTTTTGTTTTTACCGGCGCATTTATTTTCCGCAGAGCTCAAAAAACGGCGTCCGACGGTGCCAAAAGTAACTTCACTTTGATAGCGACGTCGCCTCGGTCGCTATCAAAAGCACCAGCAGTGCTGGCATGACGGTGTGCTTAACGGGAGGTGTAGGTAAAGGACCACACACGGAAAGGCGATCGGCGATAAAGCCCGCTACTGGAAACGTGAATTCTTTTTCTTATAATTTTCATTTCCCGCATCACCGATTACGTCACCGCGGGAAGTTTGAAATCTTGAAGGTTGAGACGCCACGTGGTGCCAACCAGCTGAACTAGAAGCTTCCTGTCCCAGATTTCTGGATATGAAACGCAGAAAATCTCTTTCCGCTAACTTCTGACTCTTCTTCGACGTGGTTTTAATACGTAGCCTACTTTGGCGAGTACCGCCACAGCCCGGACACTGTAACGGCCTGCCTGTCCACAAGAATGCAGAACTCGCTTAAGTAACACATTTAATCATTATAATAGCGAAATTGGAGATAATTGGCGGGGCAGGATTTCGTAAAAACAAATACGAAGGATAAAAAATACCGAAAATGGCGAATCGTGTAACGCCCTGCATTTCAACCAATATGCAGATTTGGCGGAATTAACACCTTTAATCGTTGTATTAGCGTAATTCGGGATAACTGATGGAGCAGAACTTTCATAAACAAAAAATGTAGAAATAGGGAAAATGACGAACCATTTCCGTTTCCATTTCCATTTCCATTCCTCTTCCGTTTCCAAAAAAAAAAACTGCAGATTTTCTGCAATCGGTATAATTGCGTAAATAGAGGTAATTGGTCGGGAAGAACTTAAAAAACAACAAAAAAATTGCCTCTAAAGATCTCACCCTCTAGACAAGTGGCATAAGAACGCTGATTTTTGACCACCTGGGGATCTTTAACGTGCGCCGAAATCTCGAACACACGAGCGTTTTTGCTTTTCGCCTCCATCAGAAAAGCGGCCGCCGCGGCCGGGAATCGAACCCGCGACCTCGTGCTCAGCAGCGCAACGCCTTAGCCACTGAGCCACCGCGGCGGGTTGGCATAAGAATGCTAAACATTAGTAGACAATTCTCTGAATTTCTCCAAATTGTTTTTTTACTTTTTTCGCGCATGCGCATAACGTAGGGCTGGTGAGGCTTCTGCGTGCACGGGGCTCCGAGATTGTCCTTCCGCCTAACCATATCTTCGATTTAAAACGCGTTTTTGGATAGGTTGCCTGTCTGCGAGGAATAAATGGTTGGTACTTGTTCTACAGCAAATCTGCATATGTCTAATCCTCCATGGAGTGAGTTCTCGCGCCCACGTGAACGAGAACTCGGGGACTTGGTTCGCCATCCGGCGGGCGTTATTATTTACTCTTGCTGTGCTCGTCGGGAGGTGGTGGATCCGCCTCGTACGCACTTGGGTGCCTCGATGCAAGCGCGGCGGCGCGGTGCTGGCATTGACGCACCCCAGTGCGAAAGTCTCCGGACTGATAAGGCGAGTTGCAAACCGACAACTGGCAAGTCGGAACGAGAAAACGAGATACTTTGAAGCTGTTGCGCAGCTCGGTAACCTACAGCAGGGTAACGTACAATCTGCTCTATCAGGACATCGACATTTACGAAGAGCAACAGGCCGAAATGATTTTAATAAAAGCGTACAAGATGGCGCTAAGGCTACCGCAGCAGAGGCCGTTGGAGCCCTGGACCAAGGGAACCACCTCTGCTGACCCCGTCGGGAAATGTAGCCGTTAGCACGGGTCCCAAGATCCTGGTAGAGTGCCGCCCAAACACGCAAAAAAAAGTCTTATAAAAGAAATTACTGGCACCACCAGGAATCCAACCTGGACCAGAATAGGAGAGATAGTCCGTCGTTTTAAAGAGTAAGCTACGCCCACACGAGGAAACGGGGACACAGACTATGTACTCAACGAGTAGAGCGGCGGGCCTGTTCAAAGCCCTCGCATGAATTGCAAGCGAAACAATATATGATAACGGCGTTCACGTGGCTTGGATTAGCGGCGAACGGAACAGCGTCTGTGGAGGGGGAGGGCGCTCCTTGGAGACGACGCAGTGAGAGAGATGACGCCATAGCCGCGCGTGCGGCCCTCCTCCTCCTCACTTTTCGCCAGGCGCTCATCTCCGTTTTCTTTCTGCCGTCGCTGCTGCGTTCGGTCATCTTTGGTTTCACTCTTTTTATAGCCACGTGTGAGAATTCAAATGACGTCGCATGGGCAATCGTTTTGGGCGTTGTTTACAGCTTCGCAGTCCAACCACCTTAACAGCGTGGATAGTAGACAATTTTTTTTTCTGGTTCTTCGATTTGACTCCACTTTCGCGGTCCTTCCATCTCACAGAGTGGAAGAAATTTAATTTTTTTTGCCTGGATTAGGTTGACTACAGGTTAAGGCGTTAAGAACATTTCGGCCTAGTTTAGGTGCGTTAATGGTCATTGCAAAAGTAAAATGAAATTAAGAAAGATTTCTGAGGCTTTACAGGATGACTTTAAAGATTAGGTGGCCGAACTGTATCACGTCGCGAAAATACACTACTGTTAAACTTTAACGTCGTAGTTATAGGGTGGGAAGTTTTACATTATCATAGATACTACATATATAGCACTCAAGTAAAAATAAAATGAGCATGAATGTTTTGGGGTTTCGCCAGGAGAGATTGGTGCCTCATTAAAGTGCTATAAAGTCATCAAGGATATGCATGTATTGTGGGCGCCGCTGTGGAGCAGAGGCGGCTGCAACGCCTGCTGTGATTGCGGTGGGGCTCCGCAAAAAAACGCCGGTGACTGTGTGGCTCTGGGTGGGGTCGAAGATTACTCTAATCTATGCAGCCGCTCGTTTGGCTTCCTAGGAAAGGGGCCGCCGTTGCTATGGGGCCACAGGACACTTCGCACCCAAGGTAATTAGGGCACCTTTTCGCTGCTACACAACGCCGACTCCAACGTCGGCTTTTTCTGACATAGGGCACATAATGCTTTTCGTTTAAAAGGTCCGGCATTGGAGCGGCACTGGCTGCCGCTCTCAAGCGCACAATGAAATTCACATAAATTGTGAGAAACAAGCTCAACACCGCCGCTCCGCTGTCTTAATTTTCACTTTTCAAATTTTATTTCGACCCATACACACACTCGCACGCACGCACGCACGCACACACACACACACACACACACACACACACACACACGCACCCACACACACGCGCGCGCGCGCGCAAAAAGGCATCAGTCTCCCTCTTCCACATCTTGCTTGGCTTCGCTAAATGGCTTTTCTTTATGTGTTCGTTGTTTTTTTAAGTGCGAATGCACTTCTTAAGCGAGCCTGAATCGTCCGCCGCCGTAGTCCGCATAGCAACAGCTGCGGGTGCGCGCGCTCCTCGTCTTCCCTAGCAACGGGGGGTTGTTGTTGTTAAATCTTTTATTCAAAAAGGGAAGGCCGGAGGCCCTGTGGGGGAGTTGGGAGGGGAGGATTCATGGTTGAAGGGGGCTCGTATGAGTTCGTGGTCTTCGGGAGGCGGCATCAGTTTTTCAGAGGACAATTGTTCAGCATTGAATGGTCCATTCACTGGTGTAGGCCATCGCTATATAACTCGCGCTAGACCGCTCTTAGTGGCGAACCGTATTATAAGGTTAAGGGTGTGTTCATCTAATGTGAGGGGATCGATACGGGTTGAGGGATCTGGGTTTGGGGAAGTGAAATTCCGGTATCGAGAGAATTTGGGGCATATCCAGACCAGGTGGTGCAAATCAGCTGTGACGGCTTGCTGACAGTATGGACATTTTGGGTTGATGTGGGGGTAGTACCATTTGCGAATTGTTTCCGGTGAAAATGATGCATCTGTATAGAATTTGTTAATAAATATTTCTTGGGTTCTTGTAAGGGAAGGTCTGTGGGAAACGTGATCCTTCGGCGTAAGTTGCTTGAGTCGGAGTTTCTTTTCGTGTTTGTACCGGTGTATGCGAATGGCGGGGGGTACGCTGATATTTTCGGTCGTGTCCAAGCATTCAGGAAGGTCTGAAGGCTGGGCGACGGCGAGGTCAGCGGAGGATAGGAAAGAGCAAGCCTCCTGCGCAGCTTGGTGGGCTGCCTGATTCCCCGGTGCCGCCAAATCATGGCCAGGAGTCCAGTCTATGCGGACTTGAATGCCATGCAGTTGTAGGGTCATTGTTTGCCGAATAATTTGGTTTACGGAAGGGTGCGTTGAAAATGGTCGTCGAAGTTCTTGAAATGCTTCGTAGCAATCGGTTAATATTCGGATCTTTTTTGGTATTGGTTGATGGTGGTCGTACATCAGGTAGTCAAGAGCATGGGTAATGGCGAGTAGTTCCGCTTCCGTGGGTGTTACAGGAATTTTGGAGTGTCGGGTTCCTATAATGGTTCGGTCATCTGGGGAAACCCAGGCAGTTCCAACATTTGGTGGTGTCAGGCTGGCATCAGTATAAATGTCGATTTCGTCGGGTTGTTTTGCGCTGAATAGCCTCTGACAACGTTTTTGTCTAGGAATGGCCGTTGCGCGGGTGATGGGGTGAGTTGTTGTTGGTTCGGTCAGGAGAGGTCGTTGCCACGTGTCCAAGGTATCGGGAAATCAGGTAAGGGGATGTGATCTTGCTTATCCCAGGCCGTGAGTATGGCACCTTGATGGGTAAGTTTCCGTTTGAAGTTGTATTGGTCGGTTTGCTCTTGAATAATTTTTTCAATTGGTGGAAGGGCAGCCGCAGATTGGAGGTTAGAGATTTTGGTATGGCGTGGTAAGCCAGTGATTGTACGAAGAGTCGCATTGTGAAGGACATTAAGAGCGCGTCGTTGGGTACAATTCAATGTGTAAGATTGGGCTCCATATGTAAGAATACCCACTGCAACGGCGTGGGCAAGTGTCTGCACTGCTTTTTGCTTTGCTCCTCCATGCTTATTAGATAGTCTTCGTATGGCATGTTGAGTCGAATTCCATTTCTGTTTTAATTGGTTCAGCCATATAGTCGGGCTACTTTTGTAACCGACGGGGATGCCTAGTAGGCGAATGTGGTCGAGTTTGGCGGTGACAGGTGTAGTGCCAACGATGATGCAAGGCGGAATAAAGTCAGGAGCTGGGTTGCGGCCAAAAACTGACAGAAATTCGGTTTTATTAGGGGCTAAGGAAAGCCCGAGATCCGGTAGGGTAGATTCAATGCTTTCTACTGCATTTTGCAGGGCCGTAATCATAGTTCGTTCATTCGGGTAGTCCCTTGACTCGGTCCATATTGTGATATCGTCCGCATAAATAGTAAACCTCGCACTAGTGTCTCTTTGAAGGTTCCGGGCGATCCTGGTCATGGCTAGATTAAAGAGTGTGGGACTAAGGATCGAGCCTTGAGGAACTCCTCTGTCGAGGTAGAAGGTACGAGGGGTCCAACCTGGAAACGTTCCTTGAAGCTTGATGGGGCGGGCTTCTAGGAAGTTTCGGACCCATGTCTGTGCTCGTTGGCTAGGAAAGGCCTTAGCAAGTTCATCGAGGATGGCTCTCTGACTGACACAGTCAAAGGCCTTACGGAGGTCCAGTGCGAGTACATAGTCCGGGAGTCTCGAACAGCTTGAGCGATTAATGACGCGTCGCAGCAGCCATAGGCTGTCGGTAGTGCCGAGATTCGGGCGGAAACCAGTTTGCGCTGGGTGGAGGTATGGTTTGACATACTCGAGGTAGTGCACTATTCGATTGTTAATGAGTCGTTCGATGAGTTTGCATAGGACAGGTGTGAGGGAGATTGGCCGAAGATGGGAAAAATCGTTAGGAGAGGTCTGTTTTTTGTTAGGTTTCGGTATGGGATAGATGAGGGATAGCTTGAGATGTGGAGGTACCTGCCCGGTTTCCCAATAATCATTGATTTGTTCCAAGAGTTTATATCGTGCTGGTTCTGGAAGGTTGCGGAGGTGGGTCCATTGTATGCCGTCGTGTCCGGGGGCAGCAACGGGGGGAGATGGGCGCGCGCTGCCTGGCCGCTGACATGGCACATACCCACGTGGGGGATTGGCCAGGAATCGGGCGTGAGAAGGGCTAATGCACCCGCTTAAAGGAGTACTGACACGAAATTTCAAAGCTCAGATCCGCTCTAGCAATCGAGTACAACGACAACACAAATAGGTGTCTGTGAATAAATGCATCTTTCTTTCTTTGTGGTTGTGTGTGTGTGTGTGTGATCTCTCTTTCGCGAACATTACCGAACCGCGCAAATTCAACTCGTGCATTCGCACTTTCACATTCTTCCCCTCGGGGAAATGCGGGGAATTTTTTTTAGTGTACTCCTCGGATCGATTTATTGTGTTCACTGTATAAACAGATTTTTTTAGAGCAATTTGCTGTTGTGCCGTCTGTTTTCCGTGAAGTAGTTTAAGCATTATTTTTTTTTTTCAGATGGTCCTGGACACTCCGAACACAGGGGGTCGCACAGATGATTGCATAGGGGCGTTTACTGCACACAGGACTCCAGACTATACAGCTGGGCACGTCAATGGAAACTTAAATAAGCAGTAATGCACCATACATATTGATTTGCACACAAAGTAGCCGCTCTCATTAAGCACCTCCGGCTCCTTTGTGGTAGAATGGCAGATTAAAAATGTATAAAATGCCCTGGTTGCCCCCAGAATTATTATTTTTTCATAAAGCCTATAAAAACAAGCGTGTGTTCGAAGTTTATGATCAATTGATTCCTTGGAGAACAATTTTGTTTTGTTCGAATAAATTGGATTTTAAAATGTTGCTTATTATCGAATTGAGTGCTACCGTAGGCGGTGGGTGGACATTCTAGTCCATAGTCCACGCTGTGCTGCAGCGGACTGTGCGCGCGTCACAAGAAACTCCTGATGTGCGGGCTAGCCACTGTGCAGCAAGCTCTCCCACTGCTTATGGGGTATGGTTGTGGGGCTGGGGAGTTGGTAGGGCACATCCAAACCAAATGAGTTGTATTCAGGGTGCCGTAGCAGTATGGGAAGTTGGGGGGGGGGGGGTTGTATGCAGTTGGGGAAATCCAATGGAGGTAGTTGTGGCTCTGGTAAGTCTCGGTCTGGAGTCGTCGCCAAATGTGCGCGTCGGGCACAGCGATAGGGATGGATGTGAGGACGGTAGGGCCCTGTGGGAAGCTCGGCAGTTATTGATGAAGGATGTCGGAGTAGTTTTATGAGAGGGGTGGCAGAACCAGAGGACCGCTAAGTGTTCCGTCTTCTCCCCCTTCTGAACATGCCCGGTGGGTAAGGTCGCTCATTCCCAGTTAGGGATATGGATATATGGGCTGGGATCCATACAGTCCGGCTCTGTGGCAATTCCGGTCGTTGATGGTGGATGGTCGCTACAAGGCCGATGGTATTCGCCTTTGCAAACCGTCCGCAGGCTGTCTGTGAGTCGGTGAGCACGGTAACGTTGGAGGTCGGGGCGTGCACCACATCTAAGGCGATGGCCGCTTCTTCAGCTGTACATGCCGAGCCTGTAAGAAATGTTGCTGTTGCCAATGTGCAGCCATTCGTCCTGACTACCGCAGCCGCATATGTGCATGTCGGAAGCGGTAGCTAGCGGCGTCCATGTTGCATACTTCGGGGTTTGTAGAATATCTCGCTGTAAGAAGCCGTGCGCGGTGTCGCCTGCGGCCAGCATTGTAAGTCAGGTGCATGTGTTTTGGAACTGGAAGTACCCGTATGGTAGCTCGTTGGATCGCTGTCATGTGCTGCATGGTGTCGATTGTTGGCGGGAGGGAGTAGCCCAAAGTGCTTAGCACATATCGCTTTGTAGCGTCAGTCGAAGTCGTTGATGCTGACTGTTGGTGTGGACTTCAATTAGTGCAGCCAGAGTGTTATGCAAGCCCAGCTGGAGGAGGCGGTAAGTTGATGTGAAGACTGGCAGGCCAAGAGCTGTTTTGTAGGCTTTGTGAATCGTTATATCTATTTTGTTGGCCTTTTTGGTCTTGAGAGCGTCGTATGGTGTCCCATAAGTTATTCTGCTGACTGGCATGACCTGAAGAATTCTGCACGTGTCCGCTTCTTTGAGTCCATGACGGCGAGAGCAGACGTGTTGAATAAGATGAGTGAGCTGGGCTACCGTCTTTTGAAGCCTATAGGAAGCAATGGTGCCCCACTTCCATCATGGTGGTCGAAAATTCCCAGGACTTCGATCGTTTGCAGTGTGGGAACGACTGTACCTTATCGGATCTGCATGGAGTCGGTGGAACCGGTCGCCCTCGGGACCGCGAGCGCATAATGAGTATGACAGATTTTGAAGGTGCGCACGTTAACCCTCACGTATGAAGGTATGCCAGTGTGCTGCCGATTCTCGTTGTAGCTGATCTTCCTGGTGGCCTGATGGCCTGAGGACCTTTTGGGGATCCATAGTGTTAAATCGTCCGCGTACAGTGCGTGGGAGATATCCTCTATGGTCCTCAACTGGGCCGGTAAACCCCGATAGAGCGATGTTGAAAATCATAGGTGAAATCACCGAGCCTTGTGGGGTACCTTTGGCTAGTGTGCTGAACTTTCCAGAGGCATGGGGACCCAAGTGAATGTCGGCGGTGCGATGCGTAAGTAACGCACCAACATAGTTGTATGCGGTGGCTCCACAATTGAGGATTTGCAACCGGCTGAGAATGGCTGCATGGGTGACATTAACAGACGCACCCTGTACGTCGAGTGCTAAAATGGAGCTAGGTTGGGTATTCCAGAAATTGTTGACAATGAGCTATTTTAGTTGTAAATGGACATCTTGGGTCAACAAATGGGGTCTAAAACCAAACTTTGTATGTGGAAGCATGCATCTCTCCTCTGAGTAGGCGGTGAGCCTCCTTGTAGCGAGGTGTTCGAACAACCAGCGGATACGCGATGTTAGAGAGATAGGGCGCAGGTTTTCGATGGCGATGGGCTTGTTAGGCTTGGGTAAAAACTTTATTAGGCATGCCGCCAGTGCGCTGGTACCGTTCCCTGAGCCCAGTGATGGTTGTAGCCCTCCAGTAACGACTCCTGGTGTTCTTCGTTGAGGTTCCGTAGGAAACCGTTGGTTATCTGGTCGCGGCCTGGTGCCATCTTGCGGGTTACTTGGCTAAGGCTTGTTCCAGTTCGGTCTGAGTGAACGGGGCGACAAGAGTGGGATTTTATGCAGCCGCCAAAAATTTAAATGTATCGCTAGTACGCAGGTGCGACCTTTCGTAATTCGGCCAGGGAGGTCCACCAGGAGGGCAACCCTGTCTCCCGTGTTGCCCTCGCCGTACACCGACATGGGCGCAAGGACTTCCCTGCATGTGCGGACTGTTTGGAACCAGAGGCGCTGGAGCGTCTACTCTGCCTCCGCCCCCATCCCGTGGCGCCTACAACAGAGCTCCACCGAACACTCCAGCGTCAAGGGCTTCCCAATACTGGCATAAAGGACCTCCTGTTCCCGAAGAGGCCTGCCGCCACCCAGCGGGAAGTCTTCGACTTGAAGACGTCACCAGAGGTCCTCTGGAATGTGAGGACTAAGCAGGCCTGAGTGCATATATTTAATAAAAGCTTTCTCTCTCTCTCTCTCTCTCTCTCTGTCTCTCTCTCTCTCCCGGCCCACTGACGTTGCCTCCCGAGAAATTGAGACAGCCGCGAGCGAGCCCAACTGCCGCGGCCCCGCCACGTGCCCCCTTCGGTGCAGCGACGACGAAAGAAAAAAAATAACGAACACACAAAGAAGACAGGGTGACTCAGGTGCGGAAGCGCGACCAAAAACGGCCTTCACCTGCCTAGGAAGCCGCGATATCGGCCGCCCGAACGAAAAAATCGGGGGCCTTGTCACACATAGCTCCTAGTTGCGCTTTGCTTCGCGAGCGCAATGTTTCTATAGGGTTTGCCGCCCGGCGTCGGACCTCTGGTCTTCCTGCCTTAACAAAAGTTTACCCTTCCTCCTTTCACCCAGTTTTGGGCAAAATAAAGTTATCATCAATAAAAGTTTTTCAATCAATCAACCTTTTTCTACCAACTTGTCGCATCGTGCGACCTTTTTCTCCTACCAATTCTCATATTTGATGGTACGCCATTTCTTCATACAGATTTCCTCTGTTTCGAAATTATAGTTTCGTAAAGCGGGCACATTAGCCCCACCAAGATCCCGATCCTGGACAATCCTCCAAGTGGGTATGTGCCAAAACGAAATAGAGAAAACCACGACAACCATGCGCTTCAAAGGCACGGAAGCCGCGGGATTATGTTTAAGCTTCGGCGTCTAGCGCTGTTTCGGGTGGTAGTGCTAGCGGCACGGGCTAGGGGTAATGGGTATTTTTATTTACAAACGATACAAAGACGCCGTGTTACAGGAGGCCTGTTTCCAAACGCTTAGCTGCACAGCGCCTCCACGTGACAGGTGTCACGTCACTTCGCGCGCTACGCTGTTGTGCAACTGCTATAAAGGGCTTACCATTCGGCCTGTGTGGCCTGGAGGTGGAATTCTGGTTGCTCGCCCTGACAGCCTGTGTTCGAGCCCCAGCGGGTGTAGCCGTTGTTTTATTCTGTTATTGCATGATGTGTTGCAATATAAAATTTTCACACTACTTTTTTTTCACTAATGATCATTTGGTATCCTTGGGGTCGCTTTAGATTCGGGGATCAGTCTCTTTCCACGTTGAATTAACGTTCTACATTTCGTGACGTGAGTTGGGTGCTGTGTGGCGAAGCGCTTAGATATATGATACTCAGAGCGGGGATAAAGGAGGCCCTTTCTTGATTGGAGTGCAGAGAAAGATATGGCACGCAGTGTTTCGTTGACGGCGAAGAAAAATGCACGGAACCCTAGCTATACACAGCTTCGTTGTAATAACTCCTGCGCGGTGAACAGCCTGAAATCACGAACATTGAGCAGTGGAGAGATGCCATCGTGAAGACTACAGCGGACACGACTATGGAGCTCCAAACAGGTGAGAGTATCGACAGGGTCGACAGTCGGCTCACGCATCTCTTAGAAGCCAAACAATCCATACGGGAGCGATGGAAGAGGCGACGGACTAACCGGCGCCTGCGAAAAAAGGTCGCCGAGCTCAACATGCAGATAGAGACACACTGCAGAGTGCTGTGCGCGCAGCAGAGGCACGTGGTCTGCAGTGAGGCCGACGGACAGATGCAGAAGGGTCGGACATGGAACATGCTACGGCATTTGCTGGACGAGACCAAGACGAAGGGCTTGCATTACAACAACCTCGCCAAGACCCTTCACAGGGCCATCCGAGACCTAGGGGAGGAAGAGGTGCGCAGGCGTCTAGATGCCAAGTACTTGCCCACTACCTCTACCTACGGAACCGTATCCTGAGTACACAGGCGCTGACAATGAGATACTGGACAGAAACAGTGAGGTATGTGAGGTCCGGGCGGCCTTGCAGATCCTCAACGGCAGATCAGCGGCAGGCCCTGACAAGGTGACCAACAAGGCTCTCAAGAATCTGAACGACGCGGCCATAGAGGCGCTCACGCGTTTCTTCAACAGTTGCTGGTGCGCAGGACAGCTACCGTCGGCAATAGAAGACGGCCAATACGATCCTCATACCGAAGCCGGGCAAGCCGCCCAGCATAGAGCATCTCAGGCCAATCTCGCTCACGTCGTGCTTGGGGAAGGTCCTTGAGCACGTCCTCATGAACAGATGGCAGCGATACTTGGAAGACTCTGGGCTTTACCCAAACTCCATCATAGGATTCCGGGAGAAGCTCGGGACGCGGGACGCCATGCTCTTGCCGAAACACGAGATTGTCGACGACGCACTGGGTACTCGAGACAACAGAGCCGTGCTGGGTCTCGATATCCAGAGCGCCTTTGACAAGGTCCGTCACTCCACCATTCTTGCACAAGTCTCTCGTCTGAGCATGGGCCGGCGGACGTGCGCCTACATCAGGGACTTCCGCACGGGCCGGATCGCAAAGATTTGCGCGGGCGACCTGCAACTACAGGGAAACAGCTCGGCAGCGTCGTCACCCCCCAAGGATCGGTTATATCCCCGCTGCTATTCAACTTGGCTATGATTGGCGTGGCCAACCGTCTCGAGGAAGTGGAGAATGTCCCGCACACGATATACGCCGACGGCGTGACCTTGTGGGTAATAGGAGGAAGCGATTTTCATATAGAGACAACGCTCCAGGAGGCCGTGAACGCCATCGAGGACCAACTACGATGGACGGAGCTCGTCTGCTCCCCGTCCAAGTCGGAGCTGCTCGTGATCCCGTCAAAGGGCAGAGGAAAGAAGTATAAGGAGACGGCGCGGATAACGTTCTGCACGGAAGGATGTCAAGTGATACCCGAAGTGGACAAGATTCGAGTCCTGGGCCTGCTACTTGAACGCAATCGAGTCAACGGAGCGACAGTCACCAAGTTGGCAATGAAAGCCGCGGCGGCAGTGCGCTTCATCCGGCGGATATCCACACGAAGAGCAGGGATGAAGGAGGAGAACCTCACCCGCCTCGTCCAGTCCTTTGCAATCAGCCACATTGCGTACGTGGCCGCCTTCAACAACTTGCGGCCCTGCGAGTGAGCAAAGATTGATGCGACTATCCGCAAAACGTACAAGACGGCGCTGGGGCTTCTCGTAAGCACGAGCACCGATAAGTCATGTCCCTTGGTGTCCACAATACCCTGGACGAAATTGCAGAAGCCCAACGGACGGCCCAGCTGGAACGCCTTTCCGGAACGAGGACCGGATGGCACATCTTGCAGCACCTGGGGCTAGTCCCCCACGGCAGACGACAAGAGAGTGCAGTCTCGTTGCCGGATGCTGTCAGCCGCCGACTTAACATATGTCCGGTGCCCAGAAACATGAACCCTGAACACAACCAGGAAAGGCGACTAGCCAGAGCCAAGGCCCTCATCGACCTCCACGCGACCGACAACGGTGCCGTGTACGTGGACGCGGGAGAATATCAAGACACCACTGGAGCCTACGTGACTGCGGTGGTTGGGGCATCAACCGGGGAGACCAACACAGTCGGGAGCATTTATACTAAGAAGGTACATTAAGCAGAGGAGGTGGCCATCGCCCTGGCTATCGCGGACCCGGCCTGTACGACGGTGCTGTGTGACTCCCACACAGCAGTGCTGAACTATGCCAAGAACAGGGTGTGCAGGGCAGCGGCGGACATCCTGCGCAAGACGGAAGACAACACGACAGCGGTATCAAATGGTTCCCGGCCCATATGGGCCCACGTGACTCGAGCAGGGGGAACGACAACCCCAACGAGACGGCCAATGCAGTCGCGCGAGGACTCGCCAACCGCGCGACAGCCAGCCAGGCCGACCCGGAGTGCAGACCGTTCGACATTAGCAAGGATACGATGACCAAGTACAACGATATCGTGAAGTGGTATCGACTGAATAGGAGAACTATGCCACCCCCACACCCGGGGTTCACCCGCGCGGAGGCAGTGCTTTACCGACAGCTGCAGACTGGATCCCTGATTACCCCGGTGCTTGCCAAGTATACATTTGCCCCAGTGTGTATGATAGTGACGTATGTAGGTTGTGCGCGAAGGAGCGAGCTACGGCAGCTGACATCCTGTGGAACTGTGAAGTGAACCGACGTGAGGCAAGCGAGAAGACAACGATCCCACCGCAGCTGGAGGCTGCAGCAAAGAGCTATCACTACGAACTACAACTCCAGGCCGTCCAGCAGGTCGCGGCGGCTCTCGAGAGGCAGTGACCGAGAGAAGCCGCGGGGGAGGGGGGCGCAAGTCTCCCTGGACCCATGGGCGGAACCCAGAAGCGGCTCTCAGGACGCAGTCGCGATGACGTCCAGGCCACGTCACGGTGACGGACCCCATGAAGGGGTAGCCTAACCGCTCTGCAGGCGTTTGAGTAATTTTTTTCCTGCGCCTCAGGCTCGCAAATAAAGATTTATCAATCAATCAATCAATCAATCAATCAATCAATCAATCAATCAATCAATCAATCAATCAATCAATCAATCTCTCTCCCTCTCTCTCCCAGGGTCGGTATTGAACCTGGGTTTCTCGCGTTGCGAAGCCTATGTCAATCCCATTGGGGCACACAGGCACACGTTCACCATCATCATCATCATCGTACGCATGATTATCATCATAACTGACAAGCTAGCAGCAAGCATCATCATCATCATCGTCGTCGTCGTCGGCAAGCTAGCAGCTTAGCTAGTAGCGCGCAGCAAGCAGAAGTAGCCGGGTAGTGTTCACTGCAGGATTAAAGCATCTTCCAAAGATCTCCAACCACGCCTATCGAGTGCGAGTTGAGACCAATTCCCCCCCCCCCCCCCCCCCCGAATTTTCGCAACTCGTCTCGCCATCTTGTCCTCGGCCGACCCCTACTGCGTTTACGGTTTATTGGAAACCAATCTGTTAATCGGATGGTCCACCTGTTGTCCGTCATACGCATTGTGTGACCCCCCAATTCCCATTTCCTTCGCTTAATTTAAACTAGAACGTCCTCCAATCTAGTCTGTTCCCTAATCCACGCGGCTGGTTTCCTCTCCCTCAGCGTGACCCTCACCATTCCCCTTCCATAGCCCGTTGCATTCTATTCTCCTTTCCAAGAGAGGCACACGTTACTCATATGTAAAGTGTTATGGGTGATCTTTGCGCTGCGCCGTTGCCACGGACGCTGCGCTGTCGTTGCTAGGCCACAAATAAGTACACAATAACATAAAACAAGGAAAAAATCATGAATGAACGCATTGATTATCCCAAATTAATAAAAACTCAATCCATTGTCTTTTTATAGGCCTTTGCAGGGGCTGGGGCGCCCTCTCTTCACTACTTTCGGTACCAACACCAGGCTGATACTGAAACTGATCGAGAACGGGCGCCACAATCCCTCTGCCGAATCACTGCTCCGGACTTCGATAGCTTTCACGTTGAGTAGAACTGCTTTAATATTTTGTTATTTATTTAGTAAGTAATGTAGGACCCAATTAGGATGAGCAATACAGAGTATATAACATGAGCACATAGGCAGCACATAAATGTAGCAGCAATTATATAATTGCTGCTACATTTATGTGCTGCTTATGTTTCATGTTTGACATTTTATGTTTGCCATATAGCAAACATAAAATGTCAGGCATGAAAACACAAAGACGTAAAAACAATTCAGCACACAAATAAGGGAACAGCGAGTCAAGAAAACACTATATTTGATCTACGGAACGATCGAGTAAACTGTAAAAAAGACAAATGAAAGTTGTTCCAGTTCCTTATCGCACACAGGAAGAAAGAATGTTTAAAAACGTTAGTTCGGGTATTATAAGATGAAGGAGGATTAGCAAAAGTTTATTGAGCAAAAAACAAAACAACAACAAAAAAACGGTGTGTGGCCCCTTCAATCCAGGAGGCCGCGCGCCGCAGCCGCTCGTGTGATCCGCTGGATCAGTCTGAGCTGCTCCTGCAGGTCCGAGCTGTTCAACGCGCATTCCCACTGCTCGGGGGTAGGGGAAGGGAGAGGAACAGGGTGTTTAGGGCACGGGAAGACGAGGTGGGCAGTGGTGGTTGGAACTTGAAAGTCCGGGCAGTTATACGCGAAGCGTGAGGGGGAGATGTGGGAGAGGATGGTGGAGTTATAGTATGCACTGCACTGCCAGTTTGTAGTCGGCGCTAGATTCGTGATCCTTCGACGGAGAGGGTGGGGTGGGGTGGGGGATACCTTCGGCAAGCATGCCTGTAGCGTGATAGGATGGCGGTAAAACACGGGGAAAGAGAATGGAGAGTGTCTGACACTTCAACGCAACGAACAGCTACACAAGTGCATTCAATTCTTACTGCACATCTTTACACGACTAGGCACTGCAGGCCCAAGAATACAGAGATGAGATCTAAGCGACTTATTTAAAAACGCACCCACATCTACATTCAAGCATTTCTATTCTTTAGTCCACTTCTGCAACCAATCGGACCACAGAACTGGAACAGGGAGAAGAAATATTTTATTGCCTCTTCTCTAAGTGTTATGGGCTGCTGCACAAGCTTTTTCTATTCTCACCACACATTCCAGCCAGCAGCAGCGATGAGGCACCCTGGAAGCCTGACGTTGAATCCATTTCGATTTGCTGCATCAGTGTTTTCAATTTCTAATGCAGTTTTAAAGCCAAAAGCAAGAGTGTGTGCGTGAGAAGCAGTGACTGCACAGCCTGAAGGTGTGGTATATTCCATTCTAACGTAATACATAAGCGTCTTCAACTCTTACTGCAACTTCATGACCAGAAGCTACAATACGTGCGTGAGAAGCAGCGACATCACAGCCTGAGGACATGACATAAACCTATTCCAACGTATTTTATCAGCACCTTCATTTTTTACCATAGCTTTCTAGGAAGAAGCAACAGTTCAACCTTGCGAAGAAGTTAAACAGCACCTTGAAGAAGCGACGTAAAACCCTTGCGACCTGTTGAACAATTGTTTCCAATTTTTACTGCGTCTGTACAGCCAGAAGCGACATAGTGTGCTTGAAAAGCAGCGACATGAAGGCCTGAAGTTAAACCAATTGTATATGCCGCACCGTTGTTTTCTATTCTTCTTGCAGCTGTATAACCAGAAGCAACAGTGCATGCTTGAAAAGTAGGGACATAGCACTCCGAAGGAATGACTTAACTCATTTCTACCTGCTACACAAATGTTTGCAATTATTACTGCAGCTCTTCAAACAGAGCCACGTTCAGTCACTGTTTGAAGCTTCTTTACCTCTTGTCACAGTTGCTGGAACAATAAAAAACATTAAAAACTGGGAAGCGGTGTTGCATCTAAATAAACGTATGCCCATGGAAAGATGCTCAACCATATGCCCCACTCTGTAAAATAACAACGTTCTATCATGACAGAGACGCTAGAAATCTGGATGTCTGCCAATACACATTGTAAACCCCTTTGTTGAAACTTAAACGTACAATCTGTTATTAAACTCCGTACATTGTTCCCTTTGTTGAAACTTAAACGTACAATCTCTTGTTAAACTCCGTAAATTCTTCCCTGCACAAGCACCAGAATGCAATCATTAAAGTAGACAGTCATCATTATGAAACACAGCTGCAATAGACAAATTTTTATTACTCATAACTGCCATTATAAAAACTCTGCAGTAAGGTAAAGTGAAGAAATGCATCCAGCTATTCGAAAACAACTTTAATAGCTGACAACACTTCTGACCAATTCCAGCACTGTAGACAAGTTACAAGGCAATTTGGCCTCAATCCACGCATAGTCAGCTCCTCTGGTGCCACTTTCTTTAGCGATGGAAACATGCGAAGCTTAGCAGGCATAATAAAAAGCTGCGCGCATGTGTATTTTTCGCAATGTACAAAAAAATACGTGGTCATGTCGCGGGGCCACACACTTCCGGGTTTCTACAATGACAGGTTTCCAAAGTCCAGCAATTATACACTTCCAATGCTTATTTCCCCTCTTATACCTTTTAAAAATGCTACTGATGACTACGACCACCCAAAGTTCATAACACTCAAACAAAACGCCACCACATTTTATTACCCGAACAACATTCGAACTCGTTCGTACTTTTTTTATTTCCGATAATAGGCTCATTGGCATAAAAATAATTGCAGATACAGACGGCAACCCGTCTCTCGGAGGAAGGAAGGCTCGTACTGATTTTTATAAAGCTACCCAGCTTCAGATGATTGTGCATGATTTTTATAAAGCTACCCAGCTTCAAATGATTGTGCAAGAACGTGTAGTTCTTTGCTCGTCTCTGCAATAACAATGAGAGGGCACGGTGGGAACACATTGGACAGATCCATGAGCGCTCTACTTTTTATTTGTACAGGGGGGACTAAAAGAAATACGAACAACGGAGCACACAGCCTCCCACGCATGCCGCACCGTCTGGCTGCACTGTCAGGAAACTGCGCGCATGCCTAGTTCTTTCAGAGAGTTTGAGAGTGTGGCCTACTGTTACGGGAAGTGCTTGATAAAGAAGCGACGCTGGTAATTTATTTTGACGCGCCTTTTTGTGCTCTGTCGCCACTGAGCATCCTGTTATCTACTACATTCGGGAGCCAAGCGCGCAGCAGGCTGATTGCAGCTAGCATGATGCCCTTCAACGATCATCCTGCTCAGCGACAAAGAATATCAATCACTACTATAATCTACCCGGCATCATTTTTTTAGTCATGGTTTATCATCGATCCTTGCATATAACCCACGCAGGGTCTGGCGCGTTGTAAACCCTAAAAGTAATCGAGACATTATCCTAACGATAACAACGGCGTTTCAGTTCCAGAATATGTGCAGAGCTGCTAAATCAGGCTTTTTCCTGTGTTTTTACAAGAGATGATGGTTCATCCGCTCCCATTTCAAACAGTAATGCATACAGAGAGAGAGAGAGAGAGAGAGAGAGAGAGAGAGAGAGAGAGAGAGAGAGAGAGAGAGGGGGAGAGAGAGAGAGGGGGGAGAGAGAGAGAGAGAGAGAGAGAGAGAGAGAGAGAGAGAGAGAGAGAGAGAGAGAGAGAGAGAGAGAGAGAGAGAGAGAGAGAGAGAGAGAGCAATCTTTAATGAGGTCTGGCGATGCAGCTAAATGCCAAACTTGCTACGCCAGTTGATGACGTGATGAAGATGATGGCGATGATGTTCAAAAGCTTGATGCGCACAGAGACGGCGAGCTATTTACAGTGACTGGTCTAGTCCTGTAAGTTACAGGTACTCTATCAGAGCTTTGGTAGCCCGTAAAGCGTGTTTGGGACAAGCCCATGGCCCTAAAACGTCCTTGAGCTGCATGTTCACGGAAAGCGGCAGTCCCAAAGCCACTGCTAGGGACACTCTTTGAGCACTGAATCGAGAGCATTCACAGAGCAGGTGCTGCAGGGTTTCTCACACATCACAGTGTGGGCAGAGTGGCGACGTAGCCTGTTTTATCTTAAAGAGGAAGTTGCGCGTGTATGCGACATTCAACCGCATGTGGTGTAGAATTGCTTCTACCCGCTTGGAAAGTCCTGGTGGCATTTTAAATTTGCAGTTTGGATCGTTGAATGATAGCGGCGCGTAATGACGTGATACCAGGCTGTACGCTGCATGTTCCATGCCACGCTGCATGCAAGTACAGATGCATCTTTCCTGGAGAATGGTATAGCTATTGCCGATGCACGATGCTTATGCGCAACGGATGCAGCAATGTCCGCCTTTCCATTGCCAGTTATCCCACAATGAGCGCACCATCACATTGCAGTTCAGTGGATTGTAGTAATGCATACACTACAGCTATGCCGGTGATTGCTATCAGTGAAGTGGGTATTTTGTACCTTTTGCGGAAACTGAAAATTTCTACGACCGCCGACAATATTGGCTTTAATAATAAAATCCTTAAATCCATATCATCGAGCATCAGTCCCTTCTTAAGCGCTCTGTTTTCACAGTCATTGTCTGCTGGAACTGTACATTAAGACTGGCTAACAGCTAAGATTGTCCCCCTCTTCAAGTCCGGTGACTGCTCTTGCCCGCTGAATTACAGGCCCATTTCCCTAACTAATATCATTTGTAAACTCATAAAACACGTCATACACAGCCATGTCATAAACTACCTGGAAAAACAGCATCATTTCTAATTGTCAGCATGGTTTTCGTAAGGGTTATTCCTGCGACACCCAAATTGCCGGTTTTGTTCCCGATCTTCACAAATTCCTGGATGCCGGTTGCCAGGTCGATGCTGCTTTTTTATTTGGCTGAAGCCTTCGACTGCGTTTCTCACAACACATTAATACTAAAATTAGCAGAAATAATCTCCACCCGGACGTTCTTAGATGGATAAAAGCTTTTCTTTCCTCCAGGTCCAAATTCACCGTCGCTATGAATGTAGATTCTTCTTCTGTTCCGGAAACCTCTGGCGTACCCCAGGGAAGCGTCCTTGGTTCTCTACTCTTCCTTGTCTATTTTAATGATCTGCCCAACTCTGTATGTTCTCAAGTTAGACTGTTTGCAGATGACAGGGTAATATATCGTGCCACTTCCTCTGATTCCGACAGTTCAACCTTGAAATATGATCTGCACAAAATTAATCTCTGGTGTTCAACCTGGCTTATGTCGCTAAATGTTCCTAAAACTAAGTTTATGTCCTTTACTAACGCTACTAACCGCATTCCCACTTATTAGTCCTTGAATATTAAGCCCCTTGAGTTCACATCTTCTTACAAGTACCTTGGCCTTAACTTTCAGCGGGATCTAACATGGCAGCATCATGTCGAACTTGCTCTTGCAAGCGCTCACCATTCGCTTGGGTTGCTAAAACGTAAGTTAAAACAGGCTCCATCACCGTTAAAACATTGCTTTCACCCCTTTAATTCACCTTACATTAGAGTATGCCAGCGCCACTTGGGCCCCTCATCAAGCCTACATCATATCAAATATTGAATCATTGCAAAACCGTGCTGCTCGTTTGATTTACACTGATTATTCTGCATTTTCCAGCGCCACTAACTTGAAAAACCATGCTGAGCTAGTGGATTTGGCCCTCCGTCGAAAACATGTGCGGTTATCGCTTTTTTACAAGCTTTACAACCACCCATCACTACATGAAAGTGTTTTTAAAGCCCCTCTGCTCTCTTTACACGACGGGATCACCTCAACAAAGTTAAACGCCCACAATGTCATTCACTTCGTTTCGCACAATCCTTCATACCGCGCACCATTGTTGGGTGCAATGACTTGCCAGCACATGTCGGCACCGGAAAATATCCCCATAAATTCTTGCAGCTCTTGCAAACTACTATCACTAACTAGAAATTTTTTCCTTGTAGTTTTTAACTGTTGTATAACGCCCTATATTTGTAGCTTGCATTCATTGTTCTTGCTCTTGCTGGAGGCTATTTCTGGATACACTGCCATGTGTTAAGGTTTCTTTTCTTTGTTTTTATGCTATATTGGTTTTTCAGACCATTTTATCTTCGAAAAAGCTTTAAGCAAATTCTTAGAGCTCTTGCGCGCTGTGTGCACACCTGATCTGATTGTTTAACGATTGTACAACGCGGTATGGCAGTAGCTTGTATTTATGGTTTTTCCCTTCGTGGCAGCCATGGAATTATATACTGGTTATATTATACGTCGCATTTTTGTGCGTTTTTTGTATTGTATTGCATTGCCACACCCCCCTCTCCCTATGTAATACCTTCGTCCAGAGTACTCTCTGAATAAATAAAAATAAATACTGTAACCATGCCTGTTTACGACAGAAAAAAAAAAAAAACACGCCACATCGCTGCTCCGTCCGTACCCCGACAAGCCAGAGCAACTCGAATCAGTAAGGAACGATACTTGCGTTGTTGTAAAATTTGAACATCCACATTTAAACGGGTAAAGCTGTACGAGCGGCCGTATGCGGCCAAAAAACGCGCCACCCACGTTTGCACAATCCGCGTCGGGCCAGACGGACATTGCTCAACTACGGCCGCTCGATGGAAACTCGAGCGGCCGTGGCGTGGCTCAACATCGGGCGCAGCCTACGTTCACAGCAATCAACGAGAACTCTTCCCACTTGTCACCGCAACTGCCACAGAAGAAAGCCACTCATATTCTTTCCTCTAACAGGGGATGTCCCACCGACACAACTTCCACTATCACACCAGCAATAGATGCAGCTTCGACGTTCTCAGATCGAGATCGGTGATGACGTGACGACGTTGCGCATAAAAACGACCTACAACGATGCCCTCACGTAGAAACCCCGACTTGACAAAACACACGCCGGACTGACGACGATAAGCGGCCTTTTGGTTCAGTATACCGCACATTCATAACACAAGTCGCATACAGAGATTTTGGTTCTCGGCAACCTCGTTGACGCTGGTCGACGCGACGGCGGTCTGCAAGCGAGCGCGGCCATATTGGAAGTACAGTCGAGCACGCATATAACGAACTCCAACGGGATCACGAAATAGTTCGATATACCTATAATATGAAGTACAAAATACACCCAGCAGAAGATAGGAAAACTCTGCACATCACTGAGAGATTTTGAAGGTCGCGACAAGCGGAAGCTTGCCAATTTGTTTTTCACAGCGCAGGAAGTTCGAACCACAGCGCAACGACCACCGCAATTTATTCACATTAAAAAGTCTGTCACATTCGCTTGCTTCTTTTTCTGCTCCCTAAAGCTCACCAGACTGTCTTCAAGCTTACTAACGCCGTCCAAATGGGACAATCCGGCGTTGTACACTGTGCCACAAGAGTGGCAAATCTGAACAATGACGCAAACTCGGCTGCAGTAGGGGCTTGGGAACATTGCCAGGGCCGTCAATATGGTTCGCTCCTTCGGCATCGGGAATGTCCGCCGCAGCCTGCACATCGTCGTAGCACTTACGTACTCGTGCGCCGGTGTGTCTTAGGGAATGGCGCATAAGTCTAATTCTGCCAGCTCTCTAAATATTTTCTCGAGGCACTCAGCGCTATCATCTTCGGTATTAGAACACCCCTCGTTTAAAGCCGCGCAGGAAAGACGCTTTGCAAACGGCACGCAACGGAACAGTCGGGCCGTGGCCGCGCGGCCTTCACCTTTGCGTCACGTTTGATTCGCAGTATCGCGCTCAAAAATGCTACGAGGAATGGAGCCGACGTCATTCCTCCGGCGTGTGCCCGTGCAATAATGTCCGCCTTCGTCACTAAATCCAAATTCTTCCGTCTTTCCGTGACCATTAAACGCGTGCCTCGGACAAAACAAACATGCACCATGCCACAGGTCCTCCTGCGTGAGCCACAACTGATGACCGCTCAAGCACGCAGGAAAAATGCCAGAAACCGGCCGGTTTCCCCTCCTCTTTTATTTCCGTATCACTCCCCACGCTCATGCTCCCATGCGGCCCATTTTAGTGTGCGCGAATGGAGGCATTCGAAGTGACGCGGCGACGCCTCCTTCTCACCAGTTGCGGCAGCGCCCGCGAGAAGTCATCCTCATCATCGCATCCACCCCATCAGGAGACGCGCAGGGTCACTTCCGGCGCAGCGTTCGATATAACGAATGTGCCCATGATCGGGAGTTCGGGAGCAGCATAACGCCTTAGTTATTGCGATACCGTGGCGCTGGTCTTGAGGAAAGTGTTATTACAATCTTTGTGACAAAACCAAGGAAGTTGTATGTTTTATACAACCTCCTTGGACAAAACAGTTTTTTATACCCTAAAACCCTGCTCGCGAACTTCGGCTTGTTCAGTGGCGTTCATCACGCACTCGATACAGTGACGGCAGTCGCAGGTAGTTCGTGCTCAGAAATTTTAATCTAAGCTTGATCATATTTTTCAACAGTCGGGCACTGTTACAGTAAAATAGTACAAGCTTTATTTTGGCGCACATTATCATGACATCTTACACCCTGCGATTGAGTTTCTGTAAGTTCCATCAGAAAGTTTGAAAAAAGAAATAAATTGGGGTCTTCAACGCGCCGAAGCTTCACCAGAATTATGAGGCGCGCGGTATACTGGAGGGCTCAGCATTCATTTTGACCACCTGGGGATGTTTAACATCCGCAAAATCTCGGCACACGGGAATTTCCGCCTTCTGTCTCTACGGCTGGGAATCTAACCTGTGTTCTTGGGCTCAGCAGAAAATGCCTTAGCGACTGAGCCACCGCGCCGGCTGTCATAAAAAGTGTTACCGAAGGCAAATATGTTGTGAAGTCTCGTTCGTATGGCCATAGTGTTCCGTAAACCATACAATGCGCCATCCTTGTTGGAACAAATATTATTTAGATGAGTGCACACTGCGTGCACTCATCTAAATAATACTTGTGCTATATAAGAAACCCCTCTACCCAAGGAATCGTTAAACTTGCGAGTGCTCGAACAAAAGGTTGTCGGTGTCGCAACCAGCTGCTGTACCTATAAGCCGCGGAGCTGAACACCTGGCTGCTCTTAGCAGTTGCTAAAGATAATGGCTTGCACAACGGAGAGCAGCGTTGCTTCCATGCACCAATTCATTGGCATACGAAGAGGAGGCCGCGGGACTTGAGGGGTTTTTCGAAATTTTTTTAGTTTTTTAGTCCGCGGTGCGGGCGTTTTACTAGCCTAGGCCACCATCTTTGCCTATCATCCAATCAAGAGAACTCAGTTATTTTTAAATAGGAAGCTACGCATTAAGCTTACATGGCTTACACGTCTGCTCTAACCTCCCGATCAGTATTTTTCCGAAACCCCCGAATAACAAAAAAATGAAACAAAAATCTGAAGTGATGTGGAGTACGCTCACAGCAACGTGAAGTTGTTTAATTCGGGTTTTTTAATTTCTTCTGTAGACATTTTTGTTTTCGCCTCATTCTTCTTGTTTTCACTTACTTTTCCTCCTTCCTCGTTCACCCTTCCTTTTTGTCGGCACCATCCAGCTCCCCCCGAAATGAAATCCTGCGTACGCCCCTGCACCCAATGGTCAGGCTCTGCAGCACAAGTACTCGTTTGGCCTACGCGAGCCTGAAAATTGTATTTGCATTTGCTTCAAAGAAGAAAATCGTTATCACGGTTAGTTATTTCGACAAGCACAGGGCGCACAAGCACGCCAATTGTCACATGGGCGATATTTTATGAATTGTTACTCTTAATGGCGTACCCATTGATTCAACATTTTGTTGACATTCCTCGCTAGATCCTAAGACAGTATTCTTTCGATCCTATTCGATACTATTTGGTGACGAAACCATTCCAATACAAACGACTAAAGCCTTCACACTTTGATAATTAGCGGTCGAGTAGCACTCCTGTCCTTTTTTCCATTGATTAAAAAATCGCGAACTCTGTTAACTAAGTGGTATGCCTACTCTGCTCGGCACTCTTACACACTGCACCAGCTAAAAAGTTTCGTTGTGTTCGTGCATGTTCATGTCCTTTTAGATACCTAGATCGGGATAGATAGCGAAAGACTGGGTTGCTAGTGTGTACGTTTACCCGCCGCGGTGGCTCAGTGGCGAAGGTGTTCTGCTGCTGAGCACGAGGACGCGGGTTCGATTCCCGGCCGCGCGGCCGCTTTTCTGATGGAGGCGAAAAGCAAAAAGCACCCGTGTGTACGAGATTTAGGCGCTGTTACGAATGAGCCCGCCACTGGGCTTTGTTTCGACACTCCTCGGCTGTGCGGCGAAGCCTCCACTACGTGCGCCTTTCAAGCAGGCCTCCTTTGTCGGTCACTCACGCTTGCAGCAAGCTCCGACAAGCCTGGATCTCTGGCGCCTATCTATCGGCGCGATCGAACTTCAGTGGCGTGCCGATGCAACAGGCTGATACTTGCCACAAGGACTCGGAAGCCCCGCGTCCTCTGCGGATACCTCTTCTCTCCCCTCTCTGGGGCTCAGCGTGCGCCGCTACTACCAACTGCTCACGAACTCTGGAAGGAGTGTTGTGTATGTCTGTGCCGTTAGTGTCGGGTGCACAATCTAGAGGGAACGCTTGTTTCAACCGTTAGCGCTCTGGGTATAAATAACACCCATCCAAGCGCTGTAGTTCATTCCTGTTTGAGCAGTGAATGAGTGCTGTCACTCTGCTAGAGTCCTGTACTGTAACCTCGCCCGTCGGGGCATTGTTCTTTGGCTTCGGCTCATCTCTCGCTATAAGGTAAACGAGTTGCGTTTTGCCTGCGGCTTCTGAACTTCCTCACGGCTGCAACATTGGCTGGCCGCTCGCTTCAAACCACGCTACCACACGTATGTGGGAGGCGACGGAGCTCGGCTCACGTCGGCCTTCCCGTACGCAACAACGGGTTGTCAGCGGTGGGATGACAACTTTGCAACAGCGCACGTTAAAGATTCCCAGGTGGTCAAAATTAATCCGGAGCCCGCCTCATCGCCTGCGTTGCGTCAGCGCGTTAAACCCTACAATAAGTGAATAGTGTGTACGTTTTTTCTCAAAAACGCACGGCGCTAGGTGAAATAGCTAGTTATAATTAAGCCTCCGCAATGAAGGGGTATGCACCATAACTTAGGTCGAATAACGGGCACGCGCATTTTCTGATGTCCCCAGCCAGTCGAAAAAAACACTGCTTCAACGTTAAAGCAACGTATGCTTAGCAAACCTACATGTTGTCAGCAAGACAGCACACAAGGATGCCCTAATCATAAAAAAAAAATCTTTCAGGGTGCTGTTCCAAACACACACAGTGTGCTTTGATCTTGATTTTTAAAGCGAGAAAACCTTTTCTGTAATACTTTCTCCGTGCAACAAAAACATCGGGTGGCGTCATATATATTGATCAGCTATCGCGGCTGCGAGAACCTGGAACTAACGCAATGGTGGAACTAACGCAAGGCACAGAGGCATACACTTGGCGGCGTATAATAAACACGCGGTTAGAATAGAAACGCGGCCAGCCTTAAAAATGGCCCGAGCAACACAAAGGCTGCCATTTTCGTCGTGCCTATCCAGGAACTGGAATTCGAGAGCTCGAGTGTCATAGTTGACCTGGCTATGCATTGTTCTCGCGAGCTGTGCGCGGAACGGAAGAGGAGCATTGGCGTTTATTTAAAATTTGCCGCAACACAAGAACCATTATTCCAAGCTAGCCAATGAAACAAAGAGGAAAACTTGTAGCGCAAAAAAAGTATTTTCACGGGTGGATAGATCAGATCAGATAAAACTTTGTTGTTGCCACGAGCGGGGCCTTTTTCAGGTCGACTTCAGTGTCCTTCCGGCGACGGTAGGGGGATAAAGAAAAGAAAATTAAAAGAGGCGCAGAATATTGTTTCAAATATCAGAGTATATAAACCTCCTTCGACAGTATTAAGCGATAATAATAGTGCGAAGCATGGCAATAGTAGCTCTGTTCTGGCTTCTGCGGGTTTTCGTCTTCTGCGCGCTCATCATGGCGTCGAAAGAACAAGCCGAAGTCACGGTGAGCCACGGTGGTATGGGCGACGATAATGATATATATGGGCCGCCAGGAGCTGTGAATGTAACTGGAAGCTCAGGTGAGTGAGGATAATTTTCTTGGTTATCGTTACATTGGGTGGCTAGTAAGAGAGTAGAATTCACCTTTGTGCGGAAATCCAACCACCAGGAAAGAAGCAAATCTGCGAAAATTAGTTGACTGCGAATTATCCGAATATCTATTATGTATTTACCTTGTCCTTATTCAGTTGCACGACAAAAGTTTGGTACTAGTACATAGTTGGAAGTAGTACAGCCAATCGGAGGGGGCGGAGAATGGAGGAAATTATAGTGGGCAATTCGAGTGAAGAACAAAATTATAACCCTCCAACCCCTTTTATAATTAACTCATAGCCACGGGATCGAACCGAAATAAATGCCGGTTCGGTTACCGTTCAGGTTCCGGTAAAATAATTTTATTCCGGTTCGAATGATTCTAACCACTCTGAAGAGTTGAATTATTAGTGAGATGAGAAAAAAAAAAACTTCTTGTAAGTTACCGCAATTCAAAAACTAAATAAAAATTTTGACTATTAAAAATACCGATTTTTCCATTAAAAGTGCCGCAATTGTTACTGTAACTTCAAACAATTAGACCAGACATTGCGGAAAACGTTTGTCGTCTTAGGGTCAACATAAAGCCGTGACCAACAGACATGACTGTGGTAATTATTGGCGCCTCCTGTTCGGTTTTACTGTATTATTTGAATGCTAACAAAGAGTAACATACTGCTAACTCTGTTTTAATTAGAATTCCAATTAAGTCACTGTTGACGCTGTGTAGCAGAAAATTTAGAAGTTTTTCGGCGTTTCCTTTTCTTTCCTTTCTGGTAAAAGCAACGTTCTTAAAAACGTTGTTTTTGTGGCTTCAATTGAAGCCATATAAAGTTGAGCGACTTGCCAAAGGCAACTGTATTCAATAATCCAACGCTGGTCTTTGTCCCCATGGTCTGTTTAAAGTCCAGGGCCAAGACGCACCACAGAAATTGCGCTACACTTTCGTCATCGAGCTTTATAACACGTTAGCAAGAAAGAATGATGCCTGCGTCCTTATACCAAAAAGAATTTGCAAAAATGTTTTCCCGTAAATCGCGCGCGCGAGCGTACGCTCGCGCACACACAAACGCACGCACGCACACACATGCACACGCCCACGCAAGCAAGCACATGATGAAAGAAAGAAAGAAAGAATGAAAGAAACAAACAGGGTGTTCCATCCACTTGTGAAGAGCAGCTTTTCCTATGCAAGAGACCATAATACGAAAGACTACAGTGGCAATAACATTACCTGAACAGCTACTGCCCAACGCTAGGCACCCCTCTTAATACGCAAGATACACAACGTCTCGAATTTGGAGTTATCAACTCAAAATTTCGAATTGATACATGTTTTTTTAATTCACAGATCTTATTCTTGGGGCCCCCTTGTCCCACTTTTCCTTTCTTTCCTGTTGTGGAGGCTTCACTCCGCTTGTATAAAGCCGATGTCCGGAATTAATAAAAAAACTGTGGTTGATTTATCTGTCATAGGAATCGGTAAATCACGAAAGTGAAATGTGCAGCGAAATCAGTAGCTGAGCATGATTTGCGGGTCGGTGGCTGTCTTGTGGGTGTGCTTGGCAAGCGACATCCTGCTGGCGGGTTGCTTCGGCAAAGGTGCACTGGCGTCATTGCCGTGACGGATGTGACGTCAGTGAAATATTGGTGTATCGCGGCATGAAATACTTTCATGTTAAAATATAAAAACCGAAAACGAACAATTCGAAGTATTACGTTCTCTTTAGTACTAAAGGTTGCTTCTCCGCAAAGACCCTGTGTGCATGGGTGCACCATTTACAGGCTGCTTGCTTCGTTGTACTGGCGTCACTTCCGTGACAGATATGACGTAAGTGAAATCTTCGTGAATCCCGGAATAAAACCCTTTCGTGTTCAAAAAAATCTGCAGAAATTCACAGAATTATCTACTAATGCGTAGCATTCTTTTGGCGCTTGCCTTGACTGTTGGTTTTTTACAGCCAAAGTTTTTGTTTTTCTAAATACTGTCCGACCAATTATCTCCATTTACGTTATTATAACCGTTAGAAGTAGAATATTCGCGAAATCTGCATTATTCGGGAAATGCAGGGCGTTATATATGCGGTTTGCCATTTTCCGTAATAGCTTAATATTATTCTTTTTTTTTTAATTTATACATTTTGTTCGAAAAATCATCGCCAATTAGGCTGTCATAACGAGCACATTTGGAACTTTCGCGAAATCTGCATAATTGTGGAAATGCCATGCGTTATACATTTGACCATTTTCCGTATTTATTTATTATTTTTCTTATTTCTTCGTTTTTCAAAATTTCATCGGACCAATTATCTCCATTCACGTTATTATAACGATTTAATTTGGAAATTTCACGAAATCTGCCTTTTTGTGGAAATGCAGGGTGTAACACGGTTCGCCTGTTTCTGTAATTATTTTGTATTTTTCTTAATTTTTTAGTTCTTCAAAATTTTGTTCGACCAGTTTTCTAGGTAAAACTTTCACGAAATCTGCGTAATTGTGGAAATGCAGGGCGTTATACATTTCGCCCTTTTTCGTATTTTTTATATTTTTGTTATTTTTTAGATTGTCATATTTTTGTGCGACCTGTTAATTCCATTTACGCCATTATAGCGATTACAGGTGGAACTTACGCGGTGTCTGCATTTTTGTGGCAATGCAGGGCGTTACACGGTCATGGCGGGGGGGGGGGGGGGGGGGGCGGGTAGTCGGCAAAGAATGCTACGCATTAAAAACAGATGGTTGCTAGTCCGCGCAAGTGTACGCCCCTTCCTTCATGTGTCCGGTCAGTCGCACTGTAGTTTTCATTTCTATGATTATGACCAAACAGCCTAAGTTTCAACAATTTTGCCCATTCCCACTCCTGGAATGGCCGTGAAGTTCAAATCCATTCATGTAATTCCTCAACGTAGAAATTACTTCTTGCTGGCTGCATCGGGTTACGAACGCTGACGGTAACAGTCGTATTGACAACTGCAAAAAATAAGCATGCACTTTGCCGAAGTCGAGGCATGGCCACAGCTTGCTGACATTTCATTCGGAGAAGCATATTTACAGAAACTATCGTGGCCCGAGGCTCTTTCTTGAGGTGTGAGAATGCGCGAGCATCACTGCACTTTGAGTTATATGTCGCCGAGTTATGTCGCTAAATTTAGTATCGTCAAGTTTTGTGCTGGTGGAGTTTCGCGTTGCTAAGTGTATGATGTAGCGAGACATGCGACACCACTAACAGAGCACTTTTCGACCATTTCATAATTAACATTTTTTCCTTGCGTTTTTTCCTTCTTCTATCCCTTGTTATGACCTAGAGCCTTCGCCAATCGCTTTTGTTGGATCTATGTTCAGGATTAACGTCAGGAAACCTTATCGTTCAGCTTAACAGCGTACCAAGCAACTTCAAACTGGTTATACGTAAAGCTGCGGGTATACCGGTTAAGACTTTGTAGACCCCAAATTGTGCACGTTATAGGGTTAACGTCGGGCCATGGAATACCCGCGTCTACCCGTTCATCGCCAGGCGTTCGGCTGGTTGCTCTTCAACACCTTCACATTTTTTCGAAGGCCACCGGCCACCCATTGCCTAATAAAGATTTATAATACATCGTCAGCCTTTTTGTCCAGCCAAATATCGCGTACGAGCGAGTGGGGACGTCAGACCGGCGCATACTTGCGTTCACAGACAATAAAGACGTCAGGCCAACGCATACTCACGTAGGCCGACATACACCCACTTTCAGAACCAATGCATACCCGCGTTCGTGGCTAATTGAAATTTTGCGCCCACGTTTCTGCGTCACGCATATACGGGGACAGGGCGATGTTTGCCACCTGAGCCAAGTATAATGTTTGAACGAGGCCTACCCCTAAAAAGGTTACCATGCGTGGCACCATTCTCACTACACCGCCTGGCAGCAATACGCGTCACTTTCTGTGCGCGAAGTTGAACTTGTAAGCATTAAATTAAAAGCAACCTCTTGAAATGCAGTGTTGGAGCGTAAAGGGGTGCAAAATGCTACCAGGGCGCTGACAGTGGTGTAAGCGTTTTGAAATTATGGGGCCGCACAGGAATTTAAGAGTGTGACCGTGTCATAATCGCTCCCGATTCATGGCAACGTCGTATTTTATTTCGGCGCATTACGTTTCGTTTTATCTGAGGCTGACAATTACCTGGAATTAAAAAAAAATTCCTCAGTTACGCTACCCAGTAAGAAGAGAATCACGGCAGCAGAGGTTGGAATCTCTTTGGCGGGGAAGGGTGGCTGCGCTTGCCGCCCTGGGTTTTGACGATCGCGTGGCTACAGGATACGATGGTAGTCGCGCGGAGTAGTTATTTTGGCGCTCCTCGCGTAGCAGAAACATTTTACCTGTCTACAGTTTCTCTTTTCTCGTATTTTGGAACCAGCATCACCACTTTCGAAATCCACGAGTTCAAAGCAGCAGCAGAACTGAATAGAGCGATTGGCCGCTTGGGTTGCAGTGATGCTAGTTCCAGAGCCATCTTGGTTGTAGGTCGCAGCTCAAAGGGACACTGAAGTGATTTGTAAACATTGAGGGATTACTAGTGCAAATGTTTCGAGCATGTTTCGATTACTCTCGCTACCACTCCCGCTGTCAATTCGAAAATATTGTCCTACTCTCTGCATCTTCCTTGCCGATTTCCTATGACGTTTCGTATGGCGTCAAAACAAGATGACTTGACTTGACTGCGCTATTTCACGGCTCGTCGACCCTCCTACAGAATCAGAGAGTGAGAGAGAGAGATAGAAACTTTAATGAAGACCAGCTAGGTTAGCCGAGCCGTTGCGCTGGCTTGCTACGCTAGATGATAGAAAGAAAGCAAAGAGAAAGAGAAAGAGAAAAAGAGTAAGAAAGCAAAACAAGCAAACAAAGGAAAGAAAACAAAAACTAAAAAAAACTATAAAAATGAAAAGATGTCACTTGATGCTTCCAAAATTTTCAATCACAATACTCACTCCAGTTCTGTGCTCCGGAGAAACTCAGAGAGAGTGTTGATTGCACGTCCCAAAACAGCCCTCAGTTCAAGTCCCGCACCAAGTTGCCTGCACAAAGATGATATTAATTTCTTCTGTGCACGGTGTACTTTGGGCACACGCATATAACATGGCGAATGTCTTCTCGTGAGCCACATGTGGAACAAAAAGGGAAACATGCCGGCTGGATTTTATAGAGGTAAGGTCCCGTGTAGGCCACATTCAAACGCAACTTATGCAGAATAGCTTCCTCTCGCTTGCTGAGCCCAGGTGGCATTCTGAAGGTGCACTTAGGATCAATCAGACGGCCCAGTGGTTAGTCCGCCGGCGGCACGCGGATCGTCGCAGTTTGTTCGCTCAGTTGAAACTAAGCCATGACACGTTTGTGCCGGGAAAAATGTGCCTTAATTTGTTAGTTTGTAGACTGTATGAAGCTCTAAGTCCAAGTCGCTCCACACAGGCGCACATGCGGCGCTTCGCTGACTGGTACGCCAGTAGAAAAATTTAAGGGCAATTGAAGGAGGGAGAAGAATCAGCGAAGTTAATACGGGTACTAAGGAATTAAAGATCAACCAAAATTTTTATCGTACAGACTAAAACCAAGGTACTTTTTCCGCTGGGTGAACTAGCACAGCGGTCAGCAGCACGGCCGCACACTGTCTGCGAACGCTTCTCCATTTAAGGAATGCGGTCGATAGACATGAGATACTGTGGGAATTTGGGGGACGCCTACTGCACGAGCGCTACACAATAAATAGCCATCTAAGCTGATTGGAATGCTTAAGCTAAATAAAAATTTGAGCTGGCTATACATTATACACTTAATATTTACGACCACGGCAGCGCCGGCTTATGGCCGAGTGGTCTCGAGCACTAGAAATATTGTTTTTCAATTCGCAAGTTTGAATAACCGATAGTGCATGTTTTCTAGTTGATTTATTTGTTTTGGGGAAATGGCTTCTACACTGAATTCACCATTTTTGCGCTGTAACGTTCATTGCTCACGAGCGAGTTCGCAGAACGCGTGCAGACTGACACTGATGCGCTGGCGAGTTCTCGTTGGCGTGGTGTTCCCAAAAGCACAGAGTGCTTGCGGCAACAGTCCAAATCGGCCGACCCATGGTGTGGTGCGAATACGCCTCTTACGATACAGGCACGAGCCAGGCAAGCTGGAAAGGTGGGGGAAAGCGTATCGCATTTGAGCATCTGCCGTGGCGCGGAGGACGTTCATCCTCTGCGTACGCTTCGGCTATTGATTGTTACGATGCCAAGCCGTGGTAGGCTTATCTGACGCATTTTACATGTGCGTTTCATACTTACATTTCCATCCATCTGATTACAGATCTGGCCTTATTGATCTCGCACTAATTCAGCAGCGGGGTTTTCTATGGCGTCGGTTGACTCAGCTAGCTTCAGGCGGAGTTTGCGGTTGTGCTTCTTGCGCCAGCTGCGTTGTATGCTTTTGAATTCATCCCATATGGGCTGTAGCCGGGAATCGACTACATCCGAAGGAATTTCCGGGTCTAAGTGAGTGCTTAAAAGTCGGGCATCGGACCCGCGTCGCAGTTCCAGCACACTACGGATATTTTGAATTTTGAGTTTTGATGAGTTTTTCAGAAAGCGGAATTGGTCGCTGGCAGGCTGCCTTCTTGATGGTTACAAAAAAAGTTCGGTTTCGGTTCAGATAGTTAAAAACAGATGAGGGAAACTCCAGTCCAGTTATGGAATTAGGGGGCACCTGAACTTTTGGATGGTAAGGCTTGGGAGTGGGCTAGTTGGTGTTTTAACATCTTAAAGTACAGAGGTGCGCTGCCTGACACGAAACGTAGAACAGGGTAAATAACACAAAAACAGACAAGGTGAGGCGCAACCTCACAAGTACAGTTGAAACTAAGCATTTATATGCAAGCATTTATACGTTGTAGCGGTCCACAACAACCACGTCCGAACGTGAAAAGTTCTTTTTCCGCCCAAGAACATCGCGTTTCGAAACCTTTGTTGTATTTTAGAAACCCGTAAGTGGTGTTTATGGCCTAACTTTTCACAGGAAAGTTTAAACAGGAAACAGCTTGGGCATTAAGAAATACGTTTATTTGGTACAAAATCAAAGACATTAAAACAGACGAAAAAAAAAAGAACTCGCATGATCCTCGTGTCTAAGTTTTCACGTTGCGTCTCTTTTCATGTTCTCGCCCTGTCTGCATCTTGCATCAATTTGACTCTGCGGTTTTCAAATACGGTAGTGTTCCTTGGCTACATGATCCAACGCGGAAATTTTGGTCCGTCTGTATGTCTGTACCTTTATTCACCCACCCGGCCAAAAGTTAGGACAATGCTTGAATGAGACGTTTGTATAGGCAAAACGTTTAAACTATTAATCTAGTAGGATACGCCATACTTGTCGACATTGTTTAGCAAAAAAACAAAGACAAAAAAAATGTTGGAGTTAATTGAGGCAAAATATAAATACATAGTTGATACTAGCACTGCTGTTTTAGTTAAGAATAGATGTAGCCGTAATTAACTGCGGTAGCGAACTACAAAAAAAAGGCATTAAAACAATGTTTTGACGACAAATTACAAAAACGGCTTCCACTTTAGCCTTGGAGTCATGCCTCAAGCGCCAGGTGCAACAATAACAAAAGGTTCCAACAGATGATACTCCAACAGCGCGAACGCGGTAAATTTGAATTGAATTCAGCAAACCTTCGTTGCGTTTATCACAGCAGCACCGAGGTAGCAGGTTAACAGCGTGAGGCGTTGACGGACGATAGAGGAGAGGCAGTTAAATGGCAGGGGTGACAGAAGACTATCGTCTTTCGAATAAATTTTTAAATTCGGACATTTTTAAACACGAAAGTGCTTTATTCCGGGATACACAAACGTTTGAGTGACGTCATATCCGCCACGGAAATGACGCCAGTACAACGAAGCAAGCGGCCTGTAAAGGGTGCACCCCTTCACACAGGGTCTTCTTGCGGGGAAACAACCTATAGAACTAGAGAGTACGCTATACTTAGGGCTGTTCGTTTTTGGGTTTTATACTTTAACACAACGTGTTTTATGCTGGAATACACCAAGGTTTTACTGACGTCACATCCGTCACGGAAATGACGCCAGTGCACCTTTGCCGAAGTGACCCGCCCGCAGGACGTCGCTCGCCAAGCACACCCACAAGACAACCACGGACCCGCAAATCATGGTCAGCTGCGGATTTCGCTGCACATTTCACTTTCGTGTTTTACCAATTCATATGTCAGAGGAATCACCCGCAATTTTTCTAGTGATTTCCAACCGGCCAAAAGAAAGCTTATCATGCTGATGGCCGGTCAAACACAACAGCGCTTAATTTTTAAACTCGGCTTCAACTCCATTGCGCTATACATCACTAATACAGCCAAATAAATATTAAATATTTGGAACTCACGAGAGAGGTTCTTGAGGAAAAGGACATCCATGAATTAAGGTCAGCCTTATTTGGGGCGTGTAATCGTAAACTTGCAATAGTCATTTCCGCCAAATTTGCCCAAGTAGACAAGAAACAAACGTCAAAGCTTCTGCACGAGGGATAGATCGAGATATCCCCTCATGAACGGTCGTCTAAAAAGAACATTTTCAGGTACCAAGTCCAGATCGAAGCAAATAAGCTAAAATAGAATTAAATGTTACGAATCCTTAAGTTTCACTTCGTTTAAACAACTGAGGAAAAAGAATTCTCTGCCAACACGTAGTTGAACAAATGGGCGCCCTAATATATGATATATAGTTTATACATTTTAATCGTTCTCAATGATATGAAATCAAGCATTTATTTGCAAAGAAAGATTAGTCGCTACATACAGATTAAAGGTTCTTCAAACTATTGGCAGAAATAATTTCAGATCTCTGGTGATATACAGACAGTATTAAAGGTACATTCATAATAAAACATTCGACTTTCGCGGAAAACATAGATTTTCCCCGTGTTGTTTAAACTTTCTACTGCGGGAAACAAAACTGTCCTTAAAGGACACTAAAGGATGAATGAAATTTTGTTTTGAATAAAAGACCATACATTTAATCGCTCTTTTGTTCGACGAGAGACGACGCGTTATTTGCCAAAAAAATAAGTAAAGCTGGCATTTATCTGTCCCGTTTCGCTTCCATTTTTTCGTGGCGTAACCCTTGCGCCACAAAGTAGAAACGAGGCACCGGTGCAGTCTAGAGCATAAACGATTGGCGCTACACGTTCTCACGCTCGCAACGGTAGCTTTTACTCCAACAAGTCAAGACAGAACCCCACATCGTTTCTCTAGCCCAGGAAGCTGGCTTGGACTTTCATGATTTGTCAGCCACGGAACGAGAAATGTTTTAACAGCGAATCTCTTCAGCAAATAGTAATTTTTGGTGTCCGCAGTTAAAAATACCAAGACATTACCGAGCGCGCTCGTGAGCGCGGGCCTCGCGGCGACCGCCACCTGGCGGTTAACAAAACCAAGCAAATGGCGAACGCTCGTTTGTGCGTGCCTCGCGACGACCGCCCAGCCTCCCCTCCGCACGTTTGTCAAGCCAAGACATACCCACTTAGGGAGATTTCCGCATCCTCCTCCATTGCAATCCTGCAATGGCGGAGGATGCGGAAATAGCGCTTGCCTTAAAGCACCGGCTGACTCTCACAATTGTGATCTCCGATTCGAAAACGGCCATTCAAAATTTCGCCAGGGGGCTCCTATATATCTCGACAGGCACTCAAAATTCTCTCTCAAACTCCCCCCTCTACCTCAGTAGAACTGATCTGGACCCCTGCTAATGCCGGTTGGGGGGGGGGGGGGGGGGGGGGGCGGGAGGGAGTAATGAGCAGGGTGTCGAACCGGTATTTTTTCGGGTTCGGTTCGGGTTCGGGTTCAAGCCTTTCGGGTTCGGTTCGGGTTCGGTTCCGGAGCACCATTCCGTTCCGGTTCGAACCGGTTCGAACCGCTTCAAACGGGTTCAAACGGGTTCGGGAAAGAAAGGCATGGGTTTTTTTGCTATTTTTTGTGTGCTCGGTTTTCGTTTCTCTGTGACGTCGGTATAAAAACGAAGTCATAATATAGGTTTGTTTGTCGAAACGTTTTGCTTTGGCCAACTTAAAGGGACCCTAAACACTTCTGTCAACTTTTTTCTAAATCTTGAATGCTTGCAGAACGTAGACAACCAATACCTCCTCTAGTTATATTACGGGGTCGCGAAGTACCTCAGCCAAAAATTACTGCTCTATGCCCATCAGAGAACTTACAAACTTGCTCAAAATATTTATGTCTTCTTCCCAGTCTCGGCATTCTTCGGCCGCTGGAATTACGTTACTTTTTAATTTTATTTATTTATTTACAGATACTGCAGGCCCTTCTCGGGCCCATGCAGGAGTGAAGACAAAGAAATACATCGGCAGAAATTCAACATACAACTCGACAATACATCAGTGTTGCTTGACGTAATTTTAAAACGTACAATACACATAGGTGGAGGCGTAAATATGCTTACACAATCGCTTGTGGAAAAGAAAATAAAATAATAATGTCTTCCAATTGTGATACAACACTTCAACCAAAACTTATATTATCAATACGCTGAGAAAACACTTCTAACGACACAGAGTTCACCGTCTCTTCAGGTAACATATTCCAGTAAGAAATTGCTCGAGGAAACAAAGAAAATTTATGCAAATTAATGTAACTGATCGGTTGCCTAATAGTCTTACCGTGATGAGTTCTCACTGAATGTTTGAAAGGCTCTTGGATGTAGTTTTCCCGCGACAATTTGAAATGACCGTAATAAAGCTGATAAAGAAATTTTAAGCTAGATATGACCCTACGCTGCTCGAGTTTTTGGAGGTTTGCCCTATTACGTAAAGTGGCTACGCTCGAGTGACGCGAATAAACAGAATAAATGAAGCGCAAAGCTAAATTCTGTACTCTTTCAATTTTAATTATCAAGTATTGTTGGTAAGGGCTCCAAATGACATCTGCATACTCCAACTTAGGTCGTACAAGTGCTTTGTAAGCGTTTAATTTCACAGCAGGATGGGTATTGCGCAACTTTCTTTTCAAAAATGCCAATTTCTTAAGTGCACCCTGACAAACGTTATCAATGTGCGCTTCCCAACTGAGGTTACTTGTAAGTGAGACGCCTAGATATTTAACCTTATCAGATTTGTTGATGGTAGCATTGCCTAAAGAATAAGTAAAGCCGAGGGGCCTCTTTTTGTTGCTGAATGTAATAGAAGTTGTCTTAGTAGCATTTATTCTGAAACCCCACTTTGTACACCATGTCTCAATTGAGTGCAAAGCATTGTTTAATTTAATTTGGTCATCTCGGGTATTAATAGCTGTGTATACCACGCAGTCGTCCGCAAATAACTCAATATGGATAGGGGGTTCAACAGTAAGATAAATATTATTTATATATACTAAAAAAAGGAGAGGGCCCAGTACAGAGCCATGTGGAACTCCAGAGTACACGTCCAACTCTTCGGAGATACAGGGGTGTAGCGGCTATTCTCCGACTTTCTCTAAATTACAGCAAAGAACGCCCTTGATAGCCAATTCAAAAAGAAGGTCGCAAAATCAAAGCAGAAACGAAGGCGTATCCGCTGCGACGTGCCAATCACGCAGTGCCGCCCCACGCTGTCAATGGCGATACATTTCTCAGCGCTTCCAGAAGCGACGTAAAGACTGTTTTGCGAAAAGAGCAGAGTCCAGAACCCGTCGAACAGTCACATCGAACATGAGGTGTTTATTGACACATACCCCAAAAGCATAGAAGAAGAAGTTTGTGCGTGCGTTCAGACAAATTTGTAGGTAACCTGCTTTCCAATCTCTGCGTAGGTATGTGCCTGATTTGAAGCTACGAACCAGAATACATTTTCTAACATCCTCCCGCCGGCGAAAAGAGGAGCATTAACTTGAAGCTTCCAGGTGATACATATGTTGCACTGCACGTCGAATACGAGATCCGTCCGACTTCTTCAGAAGACAAAGACGAACTCTGTTGTCAGAGCCCGGAAAAGTTTTTTTGATCACCGCCAGATCCCAAAGCGACCTTGGTGTTTTCTCGTTCACAATGAGGACGACATCGCCAACTTTAGCGTCACTTGACGATGCATTATGTACAGTGTGGGCGGATGGCAGCTGCAGTATGTATTCTCTACGCCATCTACTCCAAAAGGCATCTAGTAACTCTTTCCGTCGTCGCCAGCGTCCCGAAATTCTTCTTCTGATGACTTCTGGATCTCTAAGATTCCACCTTCTGGTACTGACAGCAGTCTTATGCCGATCAAAAAATGTGCGGGAGTTAAGGGTTCCTCCTCTAGGGACGCTGAAAGGGTAGTCAGTGGCCGCGAGTTTACAATGGCTTCAACTTCTATAAGTAAACTGTACAGTTCATCATAGCCAAATTTCGCTTCTGTTCGACCGCCTTCTTAACTCTGGAGATTGGGAATGAAGCCGCACAGGAAGCCTCCAACTCGGAGAACAGCGGCGCAGCCTTAGAAGAAGGTTGAACGAACCCAGCCACAAGAGATATCTGCCCGACACAGCACGAGATGTCCGTGAGAGGTGACAAGACCAACGCGGAGACGACGCCGACTTCTGCCTTCTGAGCCCGGTCGCCAGCTCTTACAATGGACGCGAAGCTGGACCGGACCATGGAGGCCCATCTCGAAAGGCGGCGCATCGTCCGACTAGAAATCACGACAATCATCGGCCAAGTTGAAGACCTCCTCCCAGTGACAAGACCATCAATTAGTGAGTTGAGTGAGCTTGCTACTAAGTTAACAGTACATCACGACGAACTGCGCCAGATTAACCGAGAAGTGGAATATTGTGTAGACCTTGATAATCTGGAGGCCGAGTATGAAGACGCGTTCAACTTTGACTACCTAGTTTTTATGGCAAAATCCAAGATTGAACCTAAAATAGTTGAAACAAAGAAAGCACGTGAAAACCTAATTGCTTCTCTCAAAGAACGAGTTCGCGCCGAACGCAGGGAACGCCGGGATAATCAGACCATATATTTGGAAAGTAGCAAAACTTCATATGCAAATCAAACTCATGGAGCGGAAAATGATGACGGACGACAAGAACTGAACAGAAACTTCCAAGATATTACCCCAATGGAAGCCGACGGTCTTGTGAATTCTCCCGAAGACACTGGAAGCGAGGGAGAGACAACTACCACTACGTTCATGAAGCGAAAGGCAACGATTTCTACCAGAACTGGACTTGTGCAAACAAAGGAAGCCATCAACGACTTGAAGACCGATGACCTGACTCCAAAGATACCCCAGGAGAAGCCTTCTTTTAATGTGGAAACAGTGCTCCAAGAAACCAATGATGGAGGGGGCAAAGGTATGGATCCCGCGATGTTTGGGTTTAAACGTCAGGTTTAACGCCAGGTTTAAACGAACATATACCCATCCCGCGAAGGAAGAGTATATGTTCGTTTAAACCTGACGTACTTAGTCCTCCATTGCTCAAACGTAAGGCACTGAGAAAGCAGCGCGTGCGAAAGAAAGACGGCACTGCTAAAATGAATCGTTCAAGGACAACGGACCCCAATGAGGGCGCTCATAATTTGCAACAGTTTAAAAGAAATTACTGCCACCAGCTGACGTTGGGAACCCGACGGAAGAATCTTCATTTTCTTGCAAGAAGATGCACAGTGAAGCACGACTCAAAACGCAAAACTGGAACAGTACGGAACACAACAAACCGTATCGTGCGCTTTGAAGAGAGCCGCAACGCGAATGAGACCCACGCACATCCGTCTGCAACAAAGAAAAATGATGCCTCGTCCACACGGAAAGAAATACCCGCCACCAAGATACGCAAAAGCAGCTCAACTAGACTTAGAAAAGTGCATCTATGCGCTCCAGTGTCTCGGTTCTTGGGCCCACCAAATCCAAGACATTCTTGCCATCGGTGGAGGTGGAAGCCTACATGCGTTGAACTCTTTTGGCCTACTCGGACATGAAACTAGCTCTGCATAGACTGAACAATTTCTTGGACACGAACCGTACTCATTGTGGCGCGGGGGAGGATGTGAAATAAGTGGATATCCCTCTCTTGCGCTCTACTACTATCATCATCAGAAGCGTGTTCGATTAAAGGCATCATCGGGAGGGGTCTCCGCGGCTCGTCCCTTTCTCCACCGACTGAAAACGTTTATACAAAGTCTTCAAGAGTCCTGTTAACTGTACAATCAACTACAAAATGTTTTCTATGGTAGGTCTTCGATTAAAACACTAACTGAAACGAAATAAAGGGTTCGCTGGGACACTTAAGGCTGCATATATGTGTGTAGGTGAAATCAGTAGTCTTTATGGGCGCAAGTCTATTTTTATTTGTACGGTTTTATTCATTTGTAGAACGTATTTTAACTTTATTCTTGGCTCAGAAACCCGCAGTTTCATATCCTGAAGTTTTCTTGAGGAAACAAAAAATGGCTGACAATTAGGATACTCGCTAATGCGAAATTTGAGTGCGGCGTGAACTGCAGCTTCCTCGGCGACGGCGCATAGCTGCTGCGTCTCAGGAAGCCTATCGCGTCATCAGCGAACGCAGGTCTGCGCACGCTATACTCTGTCGTTATCTCGTTGCGCGTCGCCACCGGCGAGCATGTCCTTCCCCTCACGCTTTCGCCGTACTTTCATCCTCCGCTTTCCTGCTTACTCTATCTTCGGTGGCCTTTTCGTTCTCTCGGTTACAACGAGGGCGACGCTAAGGGAGTAGGCGAAACCACAGGAGCGGGCGCTTAAAAGCTGCGCTCTAAAACGTGGCTCTACGTAGCCGTCGCTGTAGTGCCTTGTGATCCACTCCACTCGCCGACGAGTGACGGGCCGGGCCTCGTCTCCAAATGATGTAGCTTTGCCTCAGTCTTCTGGAAGGCAAGCGTGTAGCCTCCTGATCAGTTGGAAGCGCCCCGGTGCCTCCGACTCCTCCTCCTCATCTTCCTTGGTGTGGCGTCCTCGCCAGAACCTTCTGGACAGCCTCCCGCAGGATGTCCATTGCCCCGTCCGTCCACTAAGCAGACGACCTGTCCGTCCACCATCGTTTTTTGGTACCCCCGAGTGTCTCCATGGAGCGGCTTCGCGCCCTTCCACCCCCCCCCCCCCGCCAGGTCGCCCCTCGTCTCCAAATCCCGCAACCTCGCCGGAATCGGAATCTTCTGGCCGACGTGCAGGCAGGCAGACAGGTAGTTTACTGGCAAGCGGGAAGCCTCTTTTTGGGGCAGGAAACTTATCTGGGTAGCAGAGAGGCTGTACGCCCGCTATTTTGTTAACATCAGATGTCGATGCATGCACGCGCGCACGCGCACGTATTTTCGCACGGCGAGGGAAAAATTTCACATTTAAAATTAATTGGCTGGTCTGTTAGGCTTTTTACTTACCCATAGTTTCAACGGCGTTTTAGCTTTAACGCGAGATCATTAGCAATGCTAGAAGTCGAAAACTGTCCCGCGTCGGCGTCAGCCTCCACTGTAAACCGTTGCAGGTGGCGTTTAAAGGGATGTCATTCTCCACACCTTCCATCTGCCAACATGCCGGTTAGACGGAAGGATAAGGGCTCACTGACCAGTGATTACAACTTGCTAATGACACTTCAGCCATAGGTGGCGGTGATTGGGTTCTAGGAAAGATAGTAGCATAGTGAGGTCTCTAGCTGCGGTAATGGACGCTTGTAGAGAGAGAGAGAATGAATTTTAATCAAATCGAGGAAAAGTTTCAGAGAGGCGTCCTCATTCAAGGACGCCTTCAGCTCGGGCCGAGTCGACAGCCCTTTCGATCAGGCGCTGCTGATCTTCAAGGCTTGAGCTGGCCAAGGGTCTCTCCCAAAGCTCTGTAGAAAGGTGAAGGTTTTAAGGGGGTGGGGTCTAGGGTAGATTTGTTGCAGCCGCCCACTAGGTGTCTCAGGGTCCCAGGCACTCCACACAGCTTGGGACCCTGAGACCGCCATTTTCCTCGGCCGCGATTTTCCCATAGGCGAAAATCGTTTTTACTTATTTTCACAATAAGCAGGCAAGTGTCGTCGTTTTTCCCGGTGTCAAACAAAATATACCACGAAATGCGACATTTGTGTGAAGTTTCAGCGCGAACCGAGCAGCGGTTCGCTCATTAATTTTTAAATGTTATAATTATCGTCGTAACACCCCGTATAGTTGTTTTTGAAAACCCTTACATGAGTATAAAATATGCGTTAGGTAATTATTTACTAACTTCAGTTCGAGATGTCACTCTTACACCAGAAACAACGTAAGAGCGCAAAACGTGCATAAAGAAAAGCATTTTATAGCATTCAGGTGGTCGTCACATAACTTTCCGGCTATTTTCTGCGAAACTAAATTTCCTGATTGGTCGAGGAGACCACCGCAATATTTACAAATGCCAAGGACCCCAAAGGTATCGTGGTTGGTACGAGCCTCTAGTCCACCTTAACCGACCCGCTGATTCCTCTAATCCAAATTAATCAACACACTAATCCTACTAAATCACATCAGCTCATCCACTCATCTCGCAAATCCACTCCAGTCTACCTGCTAATCCGCATTATTCGACTTTTTTTTCACGCTACCCTTAACTTTGAGGTAGAGAAGATTCAAGATAATACAGAAATTCGGTCGCATCTACTTTGAAAGCGGAAATTAGAAAGCCTCCCCAATTTTGTTTCAGTTCTCATGCTCTCTGAGAGCAGGAAGTACACAACGGCACTCTACACGAAAAGGTACCGATGACTTGGAGAACTGGGAGTGTTTGTGTCTCACCGCTCCTTTAATATAACTGCCTATTCCAACTAAAATGAGTGGAAGATATGGATTCATTGTTGATAATGTCCCTGAATGCCTTCACAAGGGGGCAGGGATACGCTCAAATTAACAACACATTAACAAGTTTACACAATAATAAA